>NW_026606066.1:28720000-28927500 GCF_029834395.1 Sorex fumeus
GCTCCTGAGCACCACGAGGAATATTTCCTGAGTACAAAACCAGGAGTAACCCCTGAGCATCACCAGGTGTGGCTCAAAAACAGAAACAAAATCAAATCTGAAATTAACAAACTCTGCTCCAGAACTTTTTCAGACAATGGACTACAACTGCCTCAGATTATACAGTCTCCAATGGAGCAAGCCCTCCTGGAGTTTCAGGGAGAGGAAGGGAATTCAGTGGATCCTAACTGAATCATGACTAGCTCATAATCACACCATTGTCTGAAATTATGCTCCAATTAAATAATCATATCACCCCATCCTGAAAATGTTACTTTTTAAAGGAAAGCTCTCAACTAGCTGAGAATCGCCAGTGAGACTTCCCCTGAGCCTCATGAGCACTGCTGGAAGGCCCAAAATAAAATAAAAATAGATAAAGACAGGGTCAGAGAGATAGTACTGGGGTTATATCATTTGTCTTGTATGAGGCCAACCTGGTTTGATCCCCACACTGCATACGGTCCTCTGAGCACCGCCAAGAATGATCTTTGAGCACAGAGTCAGGAGAAACCCTGAGCATGACCAGGTGTAGCCCCAAAAAAGGCATAGGAAGTTTAAGGAGAGCCTGGCATGTAGCCTGGCATGATAGAAACTTAGGTGGGGGTCAGGAGGTATATCTATGCCAGAATTAGGCATTTGGCCTTTATCATACATTTGGACTAGGAGCCACTGGGGACTTTAAGCAAATATATATATATATATATATATATATATATATATATATATATATGCTGGAGCAATAGCACAGCGGTAGGGCTTTTGCCTTGCATGCAGCCAACATGGCCAACCCGAGTTCGATTCCTCCGCCCTTCTCGGAGAGCCTGGCAAGCTACCGAGAGTATCTCGCCCGCACGGCAGAGCCTGGCAAACTACCCGTGACGTATTCAATATGTTAAACACAGTAACAAGAAGTCTCATGATGGAGACGTTACTGGGCCCACTTGAGCAAATCGATGAACAACGGGAGGACCGTGATCCGTGATATATATATATATAATATATATATATTTGTATATATATTTGTTTTCAATGCACACCCAGCTATGTTCAGCTCTGTACTCAGGGATCACTCCTGATGGGCTGGGAGTGGGGGTGGAAGTTGTTGGGGTATCGGGCCTGGGTTAGCTGTAACCAACAAGTGCCTTGCAAGTACCTTACCCAATATCTCAAATTATACTTTTTAAAGATAGATAGCTGACAGCAATGCAGGGAATAGATAGGTAAAAGTACAACATTATGGGATCACATGCCATTTATGACTATTTCACTCTGGAGCTAACCATTCACAGACACATGCTTTGAAAACAAGTAAGTTCATCCACTTTTTAAAAATGTACAAAAAGGCAGGGTTGGATCGATTGCACAGCGGGTAGGGCATTTGCCTTGCACACAGCAGGCCCCAGGCCGACCCTGCTTCCATTCCTCCACCGCTCTCGGAGAGCCCAGCAAGCTACTGAGAGTATAGCACCCCCACGGCAGAGCCTGGCAAGCTAACTGTGAAGTATTGACATGCCAAAAACAGTAACAAGTCTCACGATGGAGATGTTACTGGTGCCCGCTCAAGCAAATCAATGAACAACTGGAGGATAGTGCTACAGTGCTACAGTGCTACAAAAAGGCAAGGAAACTAAAAGCAATGTCTGCTTCAAACAACAGGGTAGGTGGAGGAAGGCAAGTCAGTGAAGGAGTCTGAAGAAGGGAGGCCAGATCTGGAACAATGTAAGTGAGGGTGCACATGGACCCACAGAAGCAACAGACCGTGGGGGAGGCTGGGAGCTCAGCCACCAGCACATGGGTAGTTTAGACAAGGGGAATTGCAGTGAATGCTGAAGGCAAAAGCCAGAACTCTAGAGGTAGCAGCAGACTACTTTTTGAGAAGCAAGTCCCAGCAGGAAGCAAGAACAAATTAAGGATCAGAAAGACAGGATGCTGGGGATCTCAGGGGACAAGGGAAGACTGAGTCTCTGCTAGAAAAATGCTCACAAAGAGGAGATGGAGGAGAGAAGGAGAACGTGGGAACTGGGAAGAGAAAAACAGATGAAAGAATCAGCTTTGGAAATCCATCAAGTCTGGGCGAAAAGACCAGTCTAGCGAGTTATTGGACACGGCCTGCCTGCATTTTTAAATGGTTTCAGCCTGTTCTGTCTGGGCTTTTGAAGGCAGATCCAAGGTGACCTATTTAGAAGCTGGCCAGTTGAAATCATGATTTAAAATACTTTGTTTTTACAAGTAAATCATCCTGGAAAAATTTAGCCGTGCTTAGGGAAGAACCTCTCTCTCTCTCTCTCTTTTTTTTTAGTTGAACTTTCTTTACAACTATTGAAGTTTTAAAACCACGTGGGCTTTTCATGCCAATGAATGCTTAGATAAAGCTATCAATGAATAAATACCTTCTGTTTGTGGGATGAACAAAACAAAGACTTTCCAGCAAATAGAAAGGACATTGTGGCTTACGCACACTCCCCAATCTCATACTCTGAATCCTTCCAACACAGGTATTATTATTTTCTATTTTTATAGACGATGGCCTCCAGCTGGAACTGGAACCAATTCTAACGTGTTCCCATTTCCTGCCAATAGCACACCTTCTGTTGGGAAACAAACACCACCTGAACCACCAAAGGCAGAGAGAAAAGAGATGGAGGCTACTTCTGTCCTGATTCTTCATAGTTCAGGACCCATGATAATGACTATCCTCAGCCATAACTCTTTTCCAGGCTGCTCACTTTGTGCTGAGGCTGCTTTTTATCTGCTGAAACCCACTAAGAAATAATATTCTCGTTTATTTCTTCTTCCTTTTTTAACATTTTCTTTTGGCTTCTTAAGATGCCCAACCTGGGTTCAAGCCCCAGAATCCCATGTGATACTCCAAGAGTATTTACTGAGTGCAGAACTGGGATTAAGCCCTGAACATCACCAAGTGTGGCTCAAAAAAGAAATAGACAAAAAATATGATAGGGCTTCTCCAGCTGGAGGATAGTATAGCAGGTGGGGCTACACACTACGAACCCAGATTCCATCTTAGCACTGCATATGGTGCCCCAGTACCCTCCAGGAGTGATCCCCTGAGCACAGAGCCAGGAGTGAGCCCAGAACACTGACAGATATGACTCAAAAGCAGAAAAACAACAACAAAAACAACAAAAATAAAACCCAGTAAGATATGTTTTCTGCTTAATAATTTGAATTAAGGGCCAGGAATATTGCTCCATAGTTGGAAACCTGTCTCATGAGCTGGGGGAGAAGGCAACTAGAATAGAGGAGGGATCAGGAAGTCAATGATGGTTGGAGAAATCGTTCTGGATGGGAGATGTGTGCTGAAAGTAGATAAAGGACCAAACGTGATAGCTACTCAGTATCTATATTGCAACCATAATGCCCGAAAGTAGAGAGAATGAGAGAAATTGTCTGCCATAGAGGCAGGGGGAGGGTTGGAAAAGGTGAGGGGTGGTATACTGGGAACATTGTTGGTGGAGCATGTGTACTGATGGAGGGATGGGTATTCAACCATTGTACAACTAAAACTCAAACATAAAAGCTTTGCAACTGTATCTCACAGTGATTCAATTAACAAATAATAAATAAATAAATCGATTTGCTCGATAATAGAGTCAGGAATCAGATTTACCAATTATTAAAAGGGGAAATAAAACCTTTAATAGAGTCATTTTTTACCAAGAATAAAATAACAACTTTTTATTTCAGGGTAAGAATTTAGGAAATGAAAGAACTCTTTTGGCTCTCAGACACAGAATTATACTTAAAAATATATTCATTGTGTACCCCAAATGTATGAACATCTAATCTTTGATAAGGAAGCAAGAAATGTGAAGTAGAACATGGAAAGCCTCTTCAACAAATGGTGCTGGCATAAATGGAGAAACACACGCAAAAAAATGGGCTTAGACCTCGATCTAACACCATGCACAAAAGTCAGATAAAAATGGATTAAAGATCTCAACATTAGGCCAAAATCCATAAGATACATTGAAGACAACATCGGAAAAACCCTCCACAATATTGAGGCTAATGGTATCTTCAAAGACGACACTCCACTGACCAGCCAAGTGGAAACAGAGATAAACAAATGGGACTATCTTAAATTATGAAGCTTCTGCACCTCAAAAGCTACAATAACCAGAATACAAAGACAATCTACAGAATGGGAAAGGATATTTACTTAATACCCATCTGATAAAGGGTTGATATCAAGGATATATAAAGCACTGGTTGAACTCTACAAGAAAAAAAAAACATCTAACCCCATCAAAAAATGGGGTGATGAAATGAACAGAAACTTTCCCAAAGAAGAAATCTGAATGGCTAAAAGGCACATGAGAAAATGCTCTACATCACTAATAATCACAGAGATGCAGATCAAAACAACAATGAGATACCATCTCAAACCACAGAGGTTAGCCCACATCCAAAAGAACAAAATCAACTGGTGTTGGCGCAGATGTGGTGAGAAAGGGTCTCTCCTTCACTGCTGGTGGGAATGTCGATTGGTTCAGCCCTTTTGGAAAATAGTATGGACGATTATCAAAAAATTAGAAATTGAGCTCCCATTTGACCCAGCAATACCACTCCTGGGAATATATCCCAGAGAGGCAAAAAAGTACAGTCGAAATGACATCTGCACTTCTATGTTCATTGCTGCACTATTCACAATAGCCAAAATCTGGAAAAAGCCCAGTGCCCGAGAACAGATGACTGGTTAAAGAAGCTTTGTTACATCTACACAGTGGAGTACTATGCAGCTGTTAGAAAAGATGAAGTCATGAAATTTACATACAAGTGGTACTACATGGAAAGTATCATGCTAAGTGAAATAAGTCAGAAAGAGGGGGACAGACAGAAAGATTGCATTCATCTGGGGAATATAAAGTAATAAAATGGGAGACTATAACCAAGAATAGCTAAGATAAGTAACTGGAGGTTCATTCCATGGCTTGGAGGCCAGCCACACATGCTGGGGGAGAAGGCAGCTCAGATAGAAAAGGGAGCACCAAGTAAAGGGTGTTGGAAGGATCCTCCCAGGATGAGAGATGCATGCTGAGACTAGATTATAGACCAAACATGATTGCCACTCAATGCCTTCTTTTGCAAACCACAGTACCCAAAAAGAGAGAAAGAACAAAAGGGAATGCCCTGCCACAGGGGTGGGGTGGGATGGGGGTGGGGGTGGGGTGGAAAGGATACTGGGATTAGTGGTGGTGGAGAATGGGCACTGGTGGAGGAATGGGTACTCAATCATTGTATAACTGAAACCCAAGCACAAAAATTTGTAAGTCTACAACGGTACCTCATGGTGTTTCACTAATAAAAAATTTTTTAAAAGATGCCTACATAAAAAAATTTAAAAATTAATCATCAAAAAATATATATATTCATTGTGTGATTGTAACCCAAACATGAAAGCTTATAACTTTCTCACGATGATTCAAAAATTTTTAATAAATAATAAAATAAAATAAAAATATATTCAGCTGATACTTTTAGTACCAGAACTAGTAACATGTAATCTCCTATAATGAAAGAGGTATATTTATTTGACATCACTTTTTCATGCAGTACAAAACCTCTATGTCCTATTTAATTTTAGGGAAACCAATAGATGACAATACTATGTGGCTTGGGCAGAAAGTGAGTTCAGACATGCCTGGCCAAAAATACAACACTTGAGTGCCTGGAGAGATAGCATATGGGCAAGGGTACTTGTTTGCCTTGCATGAAACTGACCCTGGTTCAATCCCCAGTATTGCAAAATTCATCAAAGACTCAGCAAGGAGTAGGCCCTAAGCATGGCTGAGTGTGACCCAAACCTTGTTCCCAACCTTTCCATCCTGACCCCCACATAAAAAGTACCATTTGAACTGAGATATGAAGAGTTACTAAGATTTCCCTAAGATGAAGACTAAGAAATAAATCCAAAGGGACAAGAAAAATCTGATGTTTACATGATTTTGGCCATCTCACCAAAAATGATCTTTCATCTGCTAAATTCTGACATAACAGCAGCAGAGCCAGACTCATCCACACTTTAAAAATTCTTACAGATGATATCTCATTGTTGTTTTGATTTTCATCTCCCTGATGGCTAGCGATGTGGAGCATTTTTTCATGTGCCTTTTGGCCAATTGTATTTCTTTTTTGAAGAAACATCTGTTCATTTCCTCTCCGCATTTTTTGATGGGGTTGGAGGTTTTTCACCTCTCAGTGTCTGTATTGCAAACCATAATGCCCCAAAGTAGAGAGAGAGTATGGGGAATATTGTCTGCTGTGGAGGCAGGGGGAGCGTGGGGAAAGGGGGTATACTCGGGAGATTGTTGGTGGGGAATGTGCACTGGTGGAGGGATCGGTGTTTGATCATTGTGTGATTGTAACCCAAACATGAAAGCTTGTAACTTTCTCCCGGTAATTCAATAAAATTAAAAAAAAATTCTTACAGGCCATGGCAGAATTCTGCAGCAGCAACAACTGTATGTCTGTGCTTTTGCCTGGAGGACACAAAGCAGGATACACCCGCTGGTTGAGAGCAAAAAATAGAACCCAATCCAGCAGGAGCCACTAATGCAGAGACACACATTCTTCCTCTAGTTTCTCTTTCTAATGATGCAGTATAGGAAGAATAATGATCACAATCTCAATAGTTAACATCAATTATGCTCCAACAATTTGCCAAATATAGGGACTGAATCCACATTGAATCCTCAGACATTCTTCTAAGGGAGGGGGCTAGCTCCACTTAACCTGGGGAGAAATTGAGGTACAAGAGGCAAACAAGCCTGAGGTCACATAACAGAAGAATTTTGTGTCAGGATGTCAGCCTTCTTCCCGACATACAGCTTCACCAAATATTGAGGTGGAGGAAACATGCATGATTTAACCTTACCAATGATGTATGTTGGAAAATGCTAATGTATTTCAAGCCCTAAAAACTATCTGGCAGACCATAAGTCTCTAGTATTAACTGACTGAACGCTAGAACATTCTACTCAAAACACTACCACCTCTAGCCCTGGTGAACTTTTCTCTCTGATTGGAAACTGCAGTGGACTTAACTATTTTGGTTCATATATCAAATCCCTTAAAAACTTCTCTTCTCCCACCTTTATTCTTCAGGCATATGATCCTCTGGGCTCTCCAGGTTCTTGCATGACCTTCTGGGTTCTTCTGGACCACAGCTGAAGGATTTAGAATGTGCTGTGACAGGGCTTGATTGCACTGGAACTGGGACCTGGCCATTGGCAAATCTAGGAGCAGGAGGTATGAGATGCAAGGCTTGGCATCAATGACCATGTGTCCTCCAAATGGCATTGCCCTACAATCACTGAAGGCAAAACCAACAAGCAGAGAAACCCAGTTGTGAGTTGGAAGGAGCTGGAATTCTGAGAGCATTGAAAGTCTACGCCTTGTTGTCCCAACACCATACATACACCCATCTTCGCCTAAATTTTGAACACGTGAGATTTACCTATATGTAGCCTTTTGAAATATCCTCCCTCCTTCTTGACCTAATTGGAATCCTACTCTTTGAAATAAAAATGGTTCTACTAAGATCATAAAGAATGAATGCACACAAACATATGCAACAACATTTCTAAAATAACTACAGTCAAGGCTTGCTGGAATCACTATTTAAAATAGTATGTAAATATATAAAGTAGACAGAGTTTGGCCTTGAAACATTTTCCGAAGGGATATGATTGGTTACAAAACAAGTGGTTGAGCTTCCTCCTTTCCCTCAGAGAGACCACCAAGACCATCTCTCTTCTCTGCCCCAGTAGAGAATGTCAGGAGTAGGTAATCTGATGTGCTTTAAACCATGGCAGCACCCAACTGAGTGCTGAAAGAATCTGTAAGAAACATTCCTAAAAAAAGAAAAAAAAAACCTACAAAATCAGACTTTACAGTGAAAAATCTTTTTAAATAAATGTGTGTTTACCCATCCAAAGCCATCAGCCTGTGTGCACCTGATCAATGACCTTCCATTTCTCAGTGTAGCACTGGAATCCCATTTGAGTTGTTGCCTATGCAGTTTAACACCTATACCTCTGAAAAGTCTTAATGGCACCAAATTTGTAGCATTGGAGTCAGGTCTGTTTATTGAAAAAAAGCCAAAGAAATAATAATTGAAGCCAAGATTGCTGATTAAGGTTGAGTAATCAAGCCTAGAAAATCATTTGACATCAGAAATGATGTTTGAATATAAATCCAAAGATAGGTTCTACTTTTTATTATATGCAACTACAACTGACAGGCAATTTTGTTCAGTTATGCTCTCTTATAATTTTATAATGTAGTTTTCTTGCCTTCTAAAATTTTAAGATCTTATTTATATGACTTATATAATTAGATTCATAAGTCCAGAAAGGAAAAAATTCTTCTTCCTTAGTCCAAGATTTTACAATAAGAGCAAGAAATATATCTCTCAGAGATGTTTGGAAGCATTCGGTTCATTCGTTACTTAACACACAAAAAGATTGTTTTGGATTTTACAAAATCTTCATTCCAATCTCCATAATACTGAATATCCTCAACATCAACTAGCTCAAGAGGGATGTATACTACCATAAAAGATGAGAAGTGTCGGGGGTATGGTGCCGCCAGCAGGTCAATCTGTACCTGTGAGGCGAGTGCATCAGCAACCTGATGGTACCGTCAGACTTTCAGATACCCCAAAATTACTGCTGTGCCTTTGGTCAGACCCCAAAAACTTGGGGTAAAGTTTACCAAGAAAGGAAATGGCCAAAAGTTAGGTAAGTGTGAAACACACCCACAAACCAACTCTGGCTCAGCTATATAATTGGAGGCATGGCTTCTCTGGTTCCTAATCAAACTGCTTAACGGCCATGATCCCAGAGACTCAGAAACGAATCTCGGAACCCAGCGGCTTTTGGCAGAAATGCGTCCAATCCCTGCAGTAGGTTACTGGGGCTGGGCCACTCCAGGTGGGAATAGGTTTTGTGCCTTGGCCTATTCCCCTTGGTGGCCCAGTGACCACCATCCTCCAGAGGCCACTAGACAGTCAGGTTTGGGCCTGCAGTGACGAGACACGCGGGGCCTCACCAGATGGGGGTGGAACCGACCCTTTCCTCCCCATCCCAGCGCCGCCTACAAACGGCTTCTCTGGCTCCTGATCAAGCTGCTTAACGGCCATGATCCCAGAAACTCAGAAACAAATCTCGAAACCCAGCAGCTTTTGGCAGAAATGCATCGGGACTGCATACAAGGTGGCAGCCACCTCAGAGCTTATTGGAAAGCCAGATATGAGCCAGCAGTGATGGAGCAACTGCAGTCTCATGGGAAGGGGGGTGGTACCGGCTCCTCCTTCACACCCCACCGAGGTCACAAGTTGCCCCCCACAAGTGGCTCTCTGGCACAGTCATGGGTCCAGAGGCAAAAGGACTTAGTCCAAAGCCCGGCAGCTTGCAGCAGAAAAGTGAATGGACCATGCATTAAACTACAGTGCCATGTCTCCCCGGAAGGAAAAGGGTGTTGCTCCCTTCGGCCGTTTTCTCCCCTGGCAGCAAGGTGGCCGCCACCTCAGAGCTTATAGGAAAGCCAGGTATGAGCCGGTGGTGACAGGGCAACTGCAGTCTCATGGGAAGGGGGGCAGTACCGGCTCGTCCTTCATGCCCTACCGAGGTCATGAGTTGCCCCCCACAAGTGGCTCTTCGGCACAGCCATAACACCAGACGTACAGAAACCAATTTCGTAATTATCTGGCTCTTCGCAGAAATCCAAAATCATTATATGATTCTCATAACCAGCTATAGAAAACAAAGTATTTCACAATGCCTTTTCAGCAATTCTGATTGTTGGGGGCAGGGAGGGAATTCTAAACAATAATGGTGCATCTTTTGTCTAAATAATGAATGTAATCAATGTAGAGAAGAGTTAAGTGGAAATCATCTGCCTCACAGGCATTGGGAGGGGTGGGAGGAGGGTATATTGAGGTTCTTGGTGGTGAAAAATGAGTACTGGTGAAGGGAGAGGTGTTTGACCATTGTATGACCAAGACTTAAACCTGAAAGCTTAGTAACTTTTCCCACAGTGATTCAATAAATAAATATAAGAAGAAAAATAAATAAATAAATAAATAAAACTATGAAAAAAAAGTAAGATGGAGTTCATGCCCAAATCAATCAGCTAATCAGTGGCTGAATAAATAGCAGTACTCCTACATAAAATAAATAAATAAATAAATAAATAATAATAATAAAAAGATGAGAAGTGTCAATATACAAAAATTCTTTGCTCTACACGTGATTGCTTTCTCTTTGAAAAACATAGTTCTAGATGATTGGTTAAAGAAACTTTGGTACATCTACACAATGGAGTACTATGTAGCTGTTAGAAAAGATGAAGTTATAAAATTTACATACAAGTGGCACAACATGGAAAGTATCATGCTAAGCGAAATGAGTCAGAAAGAGAGGGATAGACATAGAAAGATTGCATTCATCTGGGGGATATAAAGTAACAAAACATGAGATTAATACCCAAGAATAGCTGAGATCAGCACCAGGAGGATTACTCCATAGCTTAGAGGCCAGCCGGGTATTCTAGGGGAAAGGGCAGCTCAGATAGAGAAGGGAGCACCAAATAAAGGGCGTTTGGAGGATCCTCCCAGGAGGGGAGATGCATGTTGAAAGTAGACTATGGACTGAACATGTTTGCCACTCGATGCCTCTTTTGCAGACCACAACACCCAAAAGGAGAGAGAGAACACAGGGGATTGCCCTGCCACAGAGACAGGGGGGATGGGGGGATGGGGGTGGGAAGGATATTATCCATGGTGGTGGAAAATGGGCACTGGTGGAGCGATGGGTATTTGATCATTGTATAATCAAAACCCAAGCACAAAAAAAGTATGAATCTACAACTGTAAAAAAAAAGAAAAACACAGTTCTTAAAAAATTAATATTTTTCATTTTCTTTTTAAAAGTTTTCTTCTCCACAAATTACTCTTTTTCCCACTCCTTCCACCAGTGAGCTTCCTGAGGACTCTGGAAAGGTCCTAGAAATAAGGACATCACAGGATGTGCTTCATGTTTTCAGAAACGTTTCCACTATAAGCCACTTCCAAAATCTTTTTTTACATATTTTCTGTGAATGTATAGAACAGAAAGGTTACAAAGCAATCTTGTGTGTTTCCTAGAAAATAAATACATCTGATTTTGAAACTTACATCAGCAAGATTGTGTAAATATTATTTGTACCAGTTACTTCTTAAATAAATAAATAAATAAAACCCCACCAAAATGTTTTTAAAGCATCATTTCGAACAATACAAATAGAAATGTGACATGGATGGCATGGCTGTCTGCTTCACTTGTACTATTTTACTGTTTTATATTCTGAGCAAACAGAGAGGCTATTTTCCCCCACGGGTTCAGGAGGGCATAGAATTTCATTTCTTCAGAAAATTGTTTCTCCAGATTTCAATCTTCTTAGCTAGAGATGACAAAACATAATATCAGAAACACTTATGCTTTTTATCTACTATATTTTCAAAGCATAAATAAAAGCTCATGATACATTTAAGACAGGTAACTTCAAACTTAGAGATAAATCACTTTGCATATTGCAAACTCATTTGGTAATGTGAGAACATTTTAATTTTAAAGCACTTAAGAGAATGCCAGTATAAAAACCAAACCCTTTAAAGATATTTTGCATTGTCATTCTTATTTTTAAGGTAGCATTCAAGTTTCTAAATCTTGGAGTTAATGAGACAAGTAATGCAAAATTAAATTGGATTTTTAGAAAAAGGGATTCAAACGGTCAGCATTCAACTAAAGCCTCTTTTTCTATTTCTGTGCCTGGTGGTGAGTCCTACTTTGGTTTTCAACCTCATTACACTCCTATTCATAAAGCATGGTATAAAAACTTTAAACCTCAAATGTTTTAAGAATAAAACAAATCATGCGTCTCTGAAAAGATGAGCATAATAGCTTTTTTGTAGCCTGCCTCCTGCACTTCTCAGCTGGTCTTACACAGCATTAACTGAGCAATTCACATTAGCATTAATATGCTCTTAAGTTTCTACTGTCCTATCATTTAACCAATAATTTGAGGATCAATTCAATTTCATGGGAATTTCACTATCCCGGACTGGCTTTGTAACATAGAGAATTTAGTTATTGAGTCTTGGAAGGTTGCAAAGTCTTCTATAGAATAATCTAAAATCTTCACACATGCCCACACCCTCCATACTTGTCATTAAATATTACCAATGAAACAACTTAGAAAAGAGGGCTGCTTCTGAGCCATGAAGGGTATGACTCCTGCTTTCCTCTCAGCTGCCCGCTTGTTCGCAGACATCTAGAAAACAGGTCAGCTCGAAGTATTTGGTTCTTGAAGAGATTTAAAAGATATTTGAAGAATACACAAATTCCTATTCTATTCTGATTACTGTCTTGGATTAGGGCATTCTCTCTTGAAATTCTCTGATAAGATGAAATTTTCAGTCTGAAACCAGCTAGTGGAATTCCTTAAGTGTAGTAGGCATTTGGTGCAAATTTGTTGAGTTAAAATCTGAGACCGTATCTTTTGATCAATTAGTAATGAGCAGAAACATCAGAGAACAAGAGTCCTGAGAGCTGGGTGTGAGGCAGGGGTGGAAACAAAAGTTGAAAATTCAGAATTCTTTGTTGCTATTGTCTAGGTGACATGGTTATGATAGTTGTAACATTTATGGCTTTGATATATTATGACCACTGCACCCACCACCACTACTATAATGTTCAAGATCTTCCACCAGTGACTGTCCTTTTGTTGCATCCAGTCTGCCTCATCAGCCCCCACGTGCTTGGTAATCTTATTTCTGTAAAGATTCCTCGTGTGCTTGGTAATCTCATTTTTTGTAATCTAGGGTCAAGAGTTTGTTATCATTTGATATTGCCTATTCCCTTGTTTGGTTTTTCCATTTACCACAGATGAGTGAGATCATCTGATATTTGTCCTTCTCTTTCTGGCTTATTTTGTTTAATCTGATAACCTCCAGTTCCATCCAACTACAAGATTTCATCATTTCCTATGGCTGTATGGTATTCCATTGTAAATCTATACAACATTTTTATATGTTGATCTGTTGTTAGACAGAAAATTCAGAATTCTTACAAAATTGAAAAAGTTTGTAAACTTTTTTCTAGAAAAGGCTTCCTTGTGTGCGATCAAACTATGCTGTTGACAACAAAAGTTATTTGTGATTATAAATAAACCATTATAAACTTAGGAAACATTTTATTTCTTCTCATTCATTAGACATATAGAGACCTGAGAACCAAGAGCAGCGATCTAAAGCATATAGGTTGTGAGACACCTCAATTTTTATACTAATTGCACTGTAGTACTGTAGCACTGTCCTCCCGTTGTACTAATTAACCTACAAAAATTTCATCAAGTTTCCTTGCTATGTTTAGAAACCTTTACCAGTATGCTCTTTTAGATAATTCTGCTCAACATCAATTTATCATCTTTTGATAAGCCCTGGTCCCCTGAGAGGCATATTTTTAAGTTTGTTGTAGTTTGGATGCTATCACTGTTGTTAGCTCTGTGATTTAGAATTTTTTTTCTCATTCAGTTGGGTATCTTTTTATTTTTAGCTCATTTTGCCATACAGAAACTTTTAATTTTAAGTAGTTCCATTTGTTTGATTTTGGTTTTGCCTTTGTCAATAGGATCTTATCATTGTAAATACATTTGAGGCCCAAATCTTACAGCATTCTGCCTATATTTATGAATTCTCGTCTGTTCTTAAAGTATTTTCTCCTTGGTTCACTTTAAATTGACTTTCATGTACAGTGTGAGATATGAATCCAGCTTTATTTTTCATGTGATTATTCAGCACCATTAGTTGAGGAGGCTATCTTTACTCTACCTCTTGTACCCAGCTACTTTGTCAAATATTAGTTGACCATAAATCTAGAGATATGTCTTTGGGTGCTTGATTCTAACCAATTCAGAGAACCTATCCTTATTCTAACACCATGCTGCTTTAATCACTACAGCTTTATAGTATAGTTTCAAGTTAGGTAATGAGACACCGCCCAATCTCTTTTTTCTCAATATGGCTTTGACAATGTTTTATAATTTAAAAAAATTTTATCATTGACCTTCTAAGTCCTTGAAAAATGACATTGTGATTTGGCTTGAGATGGCACTGAATCTATATAATAATTTGGATAGAATGATCATTTTGATAATACTGATTCTTCCAATTCACAAACACAAAATATTTTTTTATTTACTAAGGCATTTTTCTATCTCTCTAAGTTCCCTACATTTTTTATAGTATAGATCTCTCACAGCCTTTATAAAGTTTATTTCTAGGTATTTTATTTCTAGAAATAAAATAAAGTTTATTTCAGGCACTATTTTGAATGGAGTAGACTCTTTGATCTTTCTCCGCGAATTCATTATTTGCATATAGGAATGTTACAGATTTTTGTGTGTTGAGACTCTAACTACTTTGTTGTATTGGTTTATTGTTTCTTGGAGCTTTTATAGTGAACTCTGTAGGTCTTCTCTTCAGGGCTTCTATATAGATTATCATGTCATTTGAAAATAGGGTTAATTTGACTTCTAACTTGTATTCATTTGATTTTTTTCTTGACTGATTGCTATTGCTAGGACTTCTAATATTATGAATAAAAGCAGAGACAGTGGATATCTTTGAATTGCCTGATTTTGAGGGAATGCTTTGTTTTTCACTATTGAGAATGATGCTGGTCATGTGTTTGTTACTGATGAGCATTATTTTCTTGAAAAAGTTTCCTTCCACCCATACCCACCTCCCTTTTTGTTGAGGGTTTTTATCATGAGTATATTTTGCATATTGTCAAAAGCTTTCTCTTTGATATGATCATATCATTTTTATCTTTCATTTTATTGATGTGGTGTATTACATTGATTTGCATATGTTGAACCATCCTTGCATCCCTGGAATATGGATTTCGGTTTTCGAATTTTTTTAATCTGCTGTTGAATTTGGTTCACTAAGATTTTGTTGAGGATTTTTGCATTGATGTTCATCAAGAAAACTGGCCTGATTTTTTTACTAGTATTTCCATATGCCTTGGGTATTAGTGTAATGTTTACTTCATAAAACTGCTAAGAAAGAATCCTGTTTCTTCAATGTTTTGGAATAGCTTGAAAAATAAAGGTAGTAAGTTTTCTTTGAAGGTTTGGTAGAGCTTACCAGTGAATTCATATGACCAGGATTTAAATACTAAGAGAGATTCCTTTTTTATTTTTTTTTGTTCTTTCTTCTTTTTTTTTGCTTTTTCTTTTTTTTGCTTTTTCTTTTTTTATTAGTGAAACACCATGAGGTACAGTTATAGACTTACAAATTTTTGTGCTTGGATTTCAGTTATACAGTGATCAAGTACCCATCCCTCCACCAGCGCCCATTCTCCACCACCACGGGTCCCATCATCCCTCCCCCCCCCATCACCCCCATCCCACCCTGCCTCTTTGGCAGGGCATTCCCTTTTGTTCTCTCTCTCTCCTTTTGGGTCCTGTGGTTTACAAGAGATGCATTGAGTGGAATCATGTTTGGTCTATAATCTACTTTCAGCATGCTTCTCCCACCCTGGGAGGATCCTCCCAACACCCTTTATTTGGTGCTACTAAGAGAGATTCTTAACGATTGTTTTAATTTCTTCACTTGTGACTGACCTATTCAGTTTTTCTTTTTCTTTTTTTTCAAGACTACCATAAACTGGAATTTTCATCTAAAAGAAAAATCTCTATTTCATCACTATTGAAAAACAATAGTGATGCCCAAAATAATAGTCAGGAGTCTAAAGGACACACATCTAGCATTGAAGCGACCCAGGAGAGCAGTACTTTGCACTTTGAGCCCTGCTGGGTATAGACCTGGTAGCTTCTGAGTACCATGAGGCCCAAGTACAATTAAACCATCAGTTTCATAGCACTACTAAACACAGTATCCTAAGTGGTTCCAGGATCCTCAGCCACTGTTAAAGATGACCCAGTGGAATAAAAAGCACAGTAAAGATAGCTTGGTGAGAGGAATAAAATGAAACGTTAAGGCAGTTGGTTTGTGAGATTGTAGTGCCATACTCAAAAATCAGAGAGAATTGAAGCAAACAGGCAGATTGGGTAGGGGTGCTGGCAATGAATTTCAAGTGAATGTTTAAAAATTATAAAGCCAAGATGTGATCAGAAAGGAGTTCCTGCCCCCAGCTTGTGACTGAAGATAACAGCTCAAAGCCAGGGCCAGACCCCATCAAGAGTCATTTAAAGAACCTGCAGAACATTCAGCAGGAACAAAGGCCCTAATAAGACTGAATGGAGACAACCAGTCCTGATTCCTTGACAACAGCCTAGAAAGAACTCTTATCTGCACAGTAGACCCCAAGCCTGCGCAACTCAGAAGAAGCCTATTAAGCCAGATTTGTAAAAGCAAGTGAGTCACACTCCATCTGGAAATTATCACAACTCTCCACTTTGGGCATGAAACTTCTCCCCTTTGCTTCATGACATACTTTATTTTGGGGGTGGCTCACATCCCAACAACTTGGGGTTGGTTATTCCTTACTTCTACTTTACAGGACTCTCTTCTTTCTCTCAAGAAGTTGCATTCTTTCTTTAATCTCTCTCTCTCTCTCTCTCTCTCTCTCTCTTCCTCTCTCTCTCACTTTCTCTCATATTTTCTTTGTATTTAGGAAATATAGAGACCATTTTACTTTCCCATCTCTGGATTTCTTCTCTTGTGAGAATAGAGTAAACCTAGGATCCCATGTGGGTGTCAGGACTTTTCTGCCCCCACCTGCTGGAGCTCAGGCAGACTTTCATGATGGTTAGGTCATGCTGGGCCTAGTAGGAGGCATTCATTCAAGTACTCTCTGTTCCATTGATGTGGCTCCATGATGGCTCATGATGGCTCCCCACACTCCCCACTACAACAGAACTACACCACAAATATTCCCAACATCAAGCACATGTTTGCAAGGTGTTTTTTTCCCTTAACTATGCTTGATCACAGTTTTAATCTTCAAGGTTCTTCCACAGCTTGCTTGCTTACTTTCTTTCTTTCTTTCTTTCTTTTTTTCTTTCTCTCCTTCTTTGCTTTCAGGGTCATACCCAGTGATGTACAGGGGTTACTCCTGGCTCATGCACTTGGGAATTATTCCTGGCAGTGCTCAGGGAACCATATGGGATGCTGGGAATTGAACCCAGGTCGGCCGCATGCACGGCAAATGCCCTACCTGCTATGCTATTGCTCCAGGCCCCACAGCCTACTTTCTTGAGCTTTTGTTCCTATATAATGCAAATTGTATGTGACCAACAGAATTCTGAGTTAGATCCTCTCAATATCCAATTTACTCATTCCATAAGAGCTAATTCATTTATGATAAACATGAAAAAGACTCTCCTGGAAAATTTGTTGCCCAAGTGTGGGCATAGTAGTTTTTTTTTTTTTTTTTGAGAAAATAGGTGTCTAAAGGCAGAAGCCAAAACCTAGTCACCTTTAAAACCTATCCAGATCTTCAATTTTAGGAATGGAAATTTTCATTTTAAGGATTAACTTTAGGACTGGAACAATAGGTAGGTAGGGTAGGGTGTTTGCCTTGCATGCAGCCTACCTAGGTTCAATCCCTGCATCCTATAGGGCCCTCTGAGCCTGCCAGGAATGATCCCTGGGTGCAGAGCCAGTAGTAAGTCCTGACCACCACTGGTTGTGTCATCTCCTCATTAAAAAAAATTTGTTTTAAGAATTTATTAATTCTAGATACCCAAGGACAATTTAGCCTTTTCCTATGATAGATAACTAGCAATAATTAAATTATATTAGCGTAAATGGCAATAAATGTAGGTAAATCACTGGTAGAAGACCATCACCCAACACCTTAACTAGAACAAGCATTTTCCATTAGCCTCATAGAGAGCTAATGATTTTGAAATTTCAACATTCTCAAGGGAACTCAGTCAAATAAGAGAACAGTTAAACAAGTCATCCACAAGGGGATACTGAACCTTTGGGAGACACGTACCCAAGGTCTACTGGGGCTTTTAGATCCAATAAGAAACTATTCATTTATAGCCCTTGATGGTGCACTATGGTAGTCAACATACGTAGCCCTTTGAGATTGTTTAATTAACGAAAAGCCAACAGGCTATATTCTGCTCTATTGCTATACACACACACACACACACACACACACACACACACACAATTTATTCAGAACTTTTTAAAAGGCCCTTTTTGATGTTAAGGAGTTGGCCCTTTTAATCTGCTTTATTCAGCACAAATATGAAATACAAAAAAGAGTGATGGTTAACATCCATGGCTGCTTTTTGTTTTCCATGGTTGCCCCCCCCACCCGTGCCCTATTTGAATAGTGCTATATCTCCTTCATATTCCATGCTTAATGAGGTTATTTACCTTGCATATCCAATGAGATTGCACCTTGTTTAATAAATCCTCTACTCTGAAATATATCTGAGAGGGCAATCCATTCAACTATTAAAAGGATTAACCTTTTAACTGAGGGTGGTCTTTAGTCTGGACACAACCTTTATGCTGAGCTTTCAATTACTTAAAGATGCCACACTTAATTACTTAAAGAAAGTATGCAGAGGTGTTTACATTTGCATATGCTGGTCAATCCCCTTTTAAAAATAACTACCCACTAACTCTGCAAATAATTAGTAAAGAAAGTTCATTTGTTCCTCTATGTACATTGCTCTTGCTATGTATGTTAATAAAATACACGTGAACTAAAAATGAATACCATACTGGAAAGTAAAAAATAATCATCTTAAAGCATTAATATTACTATCAATTATGTGTATTAATGAAAGACATTTAGGGATCCATGTGGACCCTTCAAATTTCCTATTTGCTAATCATTGTTCTTGTCACCTCACAAAAATCCTTACCTAAACATCTTACTATAATATTAAGTACCTTAATTTTATCTGCCTGTTGGTTATTGCTTTTTTCTGTTGTTGTTTGTGTGGGTGAGTGGGTTTTGAGCCACACCCAGAGGTACTCAGGGCTATTTACAGCTCATTGTTCAGGGGTCAATTGCAGGGGTGCCTGAGGGAGCATATGGTGCCAGCAATTGAACCCAGGGCCTCACATTTGCAAGGCAAGTGTAATACATCTTAACCGCATTCCCAGTAAATTTATCTTTTGATACTGTCAACCTGGGTGGGAAATAATAATAATAGAGAAACAGGCATGAGTCAAAAATAGAAAAGGGAAAATGGAAATCAAATGACTTTAATAATCCATTTGTACAATAAATTTGGCCTTATTTCATTGATGGGCTAATCATAGAAATGATAGGGTGGAATTAGTTACTTATCAAGCCTTTCATGAAGTCTGTTTTAGAAGATAATATAAAAATTTTTTCCTGAATATTTTCCCCCTAGATTCAGCTTACTTTTACATTATGGTCCATCTTACTCCCAGATTCTCATGAACATTATCACCTACTTGACTTGATTTCGTATTGTGCTCACCTAGATAAGACCTGTTTAAAGTTAAATCTATGGTTCTAAGAGATTTGCTCTTTTAAAATGAGCATTTCAGCATATATTCTCAGAAAAAAAGGGACATTTGAAAGGATAATCATTCTTAAGCTTAAACTATCTCATCCATCCTACTTGCAAATTCCCAGAAAAATTTAATCAATTTATTAATGCTTGGGGGCTATAGATTATTTCAAGAGAACTCAAACTTTTTTTTTCACTTACTATATCTCAGATAGTGGGAATATGGCAGGGAATATTACATTCAGAAACTTGTGGCAACATGGATGTTATTTTATAATAAAGAGGGGGTAAAATTAAAACTAAAAAATAACTTATGTTAGATGGTGATTGAAAGGTAGTGATTATTGAGAAGTTTTAGAAAATTTTAATAAAGGAGGAAGTGAAGTGGCAGAAAAGGTGAAGTGTGGAATCTTTAAAGGAGGAATTGTCAAGTTGCATAAGGCAAGTTTATGCTGAAATGAAGAACTAGGCATGGAGTATCTGACCAAGCAGATATGGTCAAGCATAGAGATCAGTAAGAGACTGACTCTGAGGCAAGATAAGGCTGGCATATTGGTGGGATACCAAGAAAAGCAGTGAAGGCAAAGAAGGAAGAAGAAGCAAGAGCAGGAAAGGCAAGCCAGGATAAAAGTGGCAGTGTCAGTCAGGGAAATGACTTGGACTTTTACAGTCAGTAATATGTTAAACTACAGGAAGGTTTTCAAGTGAGAGTGAATTGATCAGACCCTGTGAACAGAATTACTTTAGCTGCTGCTGGGAACCAACTACAAAGAAAGTAACGGAGCATTTGTCACAACTTATCTAAGGAGATAGAAGGGACTTAGACATGACTTAGGCTTAGGCTTATAGCTGGATGACATGGAGTTAGAACCAAGCATGACTGCATCTAGGTTACAGATAAGGTCCTTATAAATTCAAAACATGTATACATTCTAGTTTATAACATTTATGTATTATAAAATCAATCAATCCATGAAAATACGAATTAGTGACTTAAGTGTTGTAATTTTTTATCAAATACGTTTATGTGTACACACTTTCAAAATGCTACACATCCATTTTAAAAGTTGAGCCCACTGAAGCATAATGAAAGGACAGTCATGGGATCTAGGAGTTGGGTGGAGCACAGCATGGAAATCAGGGCTCCCTAAATTGTTGGTCAACCCAGTGAAGGATGACGAAAGTGATGTGGCAGGGATGTGAGCAGGGTGGGTGTAGGGCTCCTGGAAGGAAAGATGGGGGCCGTTACAGTGGGGGAGCTATAGGATCATCTACCTTCTCTTCACTCTTGTAGGTAATGGGACAGACTTTCATTATCTTTTGTTTGGGGGGTTGGCCACACACAGCTGTGTTCAGGGTATACTCTTAATTCTGCACTCACAGATCACTCCTGGTGGACTCTGGGAACCATATGGAATTAAATTAAATTCATGTGGGGTACATGCAAGGCAAATGCCCTACTCAGTGTACTATCTCCGGCCCTGACATTCGATTACTTCATTTACTTTGCCAAGCATATGATAATGCTGTTTGATAGCAGACATTAGTAGAAGTCTGTAGAACACATACTCCATGAATAGAACCAGCACAATTCATAAATTACATATAATAAACAGGAGTCATGAAAATGGCATAAAATATTAGGAGTAATAAAATATTAGGAGGAAGGTTGATTTCATTCCCAAATTCAGTACTCTGACATGCTATATATCAGGACTCAGGTGAACACAGGAGGATCACAGAGAAAGAGTGTGTAAATGAAGGGAGAGATCAAACAGGAACCTCACCAAAAGTTAAAGAAGTTGACTATAAAAGTCTGGACCTCAAGGAGAGCCCACAGGGATGGGAGCTACCCACAGCAACAATCCACAATCTTCCCTTCCTCACTTTGATAAAAGACATATAGGTACAAGGAAATTCAACACCAAGTGTTCCTCATGCCAGTAAAGCATAATTTAGAAAAATACATTTGCATTTATATTCAGGGCACAATGTCCTGCTAAGAAACCATTCGATAACTATTCATGGAGAACATACCGTTCACCACCACACACTGTTGTAAGTGGAGCATTAAAGGCACCACAGAAGACTATTAGTCCCTAGTGCAAACCCAAACCACAAAGAATTCTGCATTCTTTGCATAAACCAAACCATTTGACATGAGCTCAGAAAAACAAAAAATATTTTATTATGTGCTTTCAGTGACCATCTCACTCAACAGGCTATTTCTTTTTTTTTTTCAAAAGGCTATTTCTATAATAGAGCAAAATAAAAGAATTGAGGGCTTTATTTTTTTAGAAATTCTTAGTATAAGAATAGAGATGTAATTATGCATAGTCTATTTTAATGATCTATTCTTTACTGTGTATGTTGCAAAAGAAACATAACCAATGGTGAAAGTGGAAAAACACAGAGCTCAAAATGGAAAACCAGCTCCAAACTCTTTTTTTGGGAGGGACCTTCCAAAATATGAGCAAGAAGTCCTGTGGTATTCCACAAAATCAGAACAAGTCGAAGAACTGTCTGTAGTGCTAAAAGAATTCATCAAGGCATTATTCGCTTCTTTAGACTATTAAACAAAAATACTACTATATTGGGCTTGGAGCAATAGTACAGTGGGCAGAGCACTTGCCTTGCAACTGACCTGGGTTTGATTCCTTGTGCCATATGATCCCCCAATTTCCACCAGAAGTAATCCCTGAGCACAGAGTCAGGATACAACCTAAGCACCAAGTACAGTGCTAAAACATACTCCTATGGAATGGTTTTTATGAGATCACAGTCACGGTCACAGTCCTCCCGTTGTTCATTGATTTGCTCGAGTGGGCCCAGTAACGTCTCCATCATGAGACTTGTTTTACTGTGTTTGCCATATCGAGTACATCAGGGGTAGCTTGCCAGGTTCTGCTGTGTGGGCGAGATACTCTCAGTAGCTTTCCGGGCTCTCCGAGAGGGGCGGAGGAACCGAACTTGGGTCGGCCATGTTGGCTGTATGCAAGGCAAACGCCCTACCGCAGTGCTATCGCTCTAGCCCTTTTATGAGATCATTTAAAGTATATAAAATAAAGGCAGAAGTGTTGCAGGTAAAAAGCCAACTTTACAATAAAATATTTTGTAGTTTCAATAAAGAACAAAATCATGCAATCTGCTGTGACATGGATAGAACTAGAGGGTATCATGGAAAATGAGGTCAGTCAGAAGGAAATGGATAGACACAGATGGTGTCTCTCATAAGTGAGATTTAAAGACACATAAAAGGGGATCAACAAATGGCCAAAGGCTACAGAACATTATTTAACATTCTTTTTAAACATTCAGTCAATGATGATTTCCCTTATAAGTAACCTGGATATCACAGCAGCCCCCAAGCTGTGATATGCAAGCTATATAATTAGACATTCAAAATTACTACCTCTAAAGTAATTATTTCTACTTACAAATACTATAAATTTACCTCAATTATAAAGTGCAAGATTCATCTCCATTGTTATGGCAAATTTATTAATTTTTAATTTCGTAAAATCAAATATAACTGTGTATTTTGTGATAGGGCTGGAGCGATAGCACAGCAGGTAGGGTGTTTGCCTTGCATGCGGCCAAATCAGATTCAATTCCTCTGCCCCTCTCGGAGAGCTCAACAAGCTACCCAGAATATCCCGCCCACAAGGCAAAGCCTGGCAAGCTACCTGTGACATATTCGATATGCCAAAAACAATAACAAGTCTCACAATGGAGCCATTACTGGTGCCAACTCGAGCAAATCGGCGAACAGTGGGAGGAAAGTGCTACAGTGTTATTTTGTGGTAGAATTGCAAAAACAAGACAATAGTAAACCAACTGAACTAAGAAACAATACTGTAAATCAATAAACTGTATTGTGATTCTTTCTAAATGTTTATCAAAACAAAGATTTAGGAAATTACTTGATCTAGAAAATGACTAAAAATCACTCCTGAGAGGAACTCGGTTGTGAATTTTCTAAACAAATACATTATTAGAAAATCAAAATAATGGTGCTGCGCTGAGTTTAACAAAGCAATTACTTATTAAAAGAAACACTTGATTGATCCCTCTTAATTAAAGGAATTAATGAGTTGTGTACGGTATCTATGTGCCTATAAAGGGGCGGCAGAGAAAATATGTAAATGTGTGAGAGGATTTTTAAATAGCTCTGTAAGCTCCAAACACTTTATTTAATCTCTAGGGGGTGGGGGGAATTGAGAGTTATCTGAGTTTCTCAGATTTCTTCTAAATGTTAAATGCCATTTCATTCTTAAAACATTCCTTTCCTTTCTTTATTTCAAGGTAATAGATGTCTCAGTTTTTACTGCTGGGGTAATCTCTTTTTATCTTCCATTGAAGGAAAGAGGTCTTTCCCAAGACAATAGTCCAAATTTGAAAATAACTGAACTATAAACTTGGATTTAAAAATCTTTCTGTAACATAATGGGTTACAGAACATTATTCTAGACTAAGCATATTTTTACTAAAATAATTAGCACATGGCAAAACTGAACAGCTACATGAAAAAAAATGGGCTCAGATCTCTGCCTAACACCATGTACAAAAGTAAGATCAAAATGGATTAAAGATCTCAACATCAGATTGGAATCCATAAGGTACATTGAAGACAAGATTGGCAAAACCCTCCACGACATTGAAGCAAACAGTATCTTCAAAGATGTCATGTCACTGGCCAACCAAGTGAAAACAGAGACAGACAAATGGGACTATCTTAAACTAAGAAGTTTCTGCACCTCCAAAGAAACAGTGACCAAAATACAAAGACAGTCTACAGAATGGGCAAAAAAGTATAGTCAAAGTGACATCTGCACTTGTTTGTTCATTGCAGCACTGTTTACTATAGCCAGAATCTCGAAAAAGCCTGAGTGTCCGAGAACAGATGACTGGTTAAAGAAACTTTGGTACATTTATACAATGGAGTACTATGTAGCTATTAGAAAAGATGAAGTCATGAAATTTACATACAAGTGGTACTTCATGGAAAGTATCATGCTAAGTGAAGTGAGTCAGAAAGAGAGGGACAGACATAGAAAGATTGCATTCAACTGGGGAACACAAAGTAACAAAATAGGAGACTAACACACAAGAATAAAAATTACCCTTCATATTCAACTTGTAAAATACAAGAGAAGATGGCAGGAAACACAGGAGTAAAAAGGAGAAAACAAAACCTGTATCTCACAGTATGTCAGTAGTTGACAACAGGACCTGTGAGTGGGACTCTAGGAGGCAAACGGAAGCACATCCAGCTCCTGCCTGATGCTTTGTTAACAACTGAGAGAAGTAGGCAGATATTGGTATACAACAGCAACAAACTTCTAAAAATTCATTTTGCATGAGTAGGCACTTCAGGGGTGGGAGGGAGGAATGATATTTAAAAATTGGTAGTGGAGCCATAAAAATATAAAGATTAATATTATTATAATAATATAAAGATTCAGTAAGATACTTTATGATTCCTAACAAAAATACCATCTTATTTTCAAAATTTAACTTCAAACTTTTTTCAAAATTTCACCCAAGTTTGAAAGCAATTATGACTGAAAGCAATTATTATAAAATTGTACACCATCATTCCTGAGATCCCACATTAAACTAGTTCGTTTTTATAATAGTTTTGCTACTTTGCAGCATTTCTTCTTTGTACCTGGCAGAGAGCTTCTGATATAATTCAAAGGATTTCTTAATGCCCAAAGAAAAGGTACTTGTGATTCAATTATTTTTCCAAAAGATTAGAATCATGGTAATAATGCTTTTGATACTGTTCTAGAAGCATTCCTGCTCGATTGATTCAAAGGTCTCCTTTGAAAATTAGATGACTCATCTATGGCCATACCACCCTGAACGCTCCCGATCTCCTCTGAAAATTAAATGATTTACATGTTCTCTTCCTGGGATAATGAACATGCATGCTCACACAATTTACAGATAATTTCCGGGAACCCTCAGACTCCTTAAATTTCTTTGGACCACCTCTATATACCCTAAACAGAGGGATTTACAGAGTAGTAATAAAGAGAGAACTGAAGAGGGATCCGGAGTCTAGGAGGTGTAAGAGAAGTTTCCCATTATTGGCTAAACCTCAATTTTCCCAGTCTTTTAGTAACACCTTTGTGCACAATGCATTTTTTTTCTAAATAATTCTTTTCTAAAGTAAATAAAATCCAGTCTCAAAGAAATATCACTTTTCCCACTAGGTCCTACTGCTAGAAGAGAGGCAGAGTCAAAATGCAAACCTATTTTCGATGCTACACTTACATCCAGTGCAGACTACACTTAGTACTTAGCAAACTTCTGCTCTTTATCCTAGGGCTTCCTGAGGAGAGGTGAATGATTAACACCAAATGCCTCTATGAGACCATGAACACTCCAAGAGTTGAATCCATGTCTTCGATGCCCGGCACATAGAAGACGCCCCTTAAATGAAAAATGGAAGCAAATGCATACAATAACACATTGAGGAAAAATCCCACAGCGACAATCAATGCAGCTGTGTGGTGTCACAGCAGAAAGATTCTTGTCATCAATACTATTCCTTTAGTTGACCACTGGGCACAGATGCCAGTCAATATTTATCTTTAAAAACACATGGTAAAACTGGTTTGTACAGGAAGTGCTCCATCCTTTTGAAAAAATAATCTATACATAAAACAAAGTGGTTTTACAACAACACTGCCTCATATTATCAGATCAGCAATGAACATTTTTTGATAGTGAACTATGATAGCTTTATAAAACCAAACTAGTGTTGAAAATATGAGTATGAGTTAGGACAGTTTCTGAAGATAACTTAAGTTTACAAATTTCGTAACTAAAAATGCTTTTTGTGGTTTTTGTGGTTTTTGCAATCATTGCTCTGAAGATGAAAACTAAAGCACCATCTCAATGTCATAAAGGTAATTGCTGCATTTACTGCTCATGTCATGTTGATGTATGACTATGTATCAAAGGTCATCCTTCTATACTCATACATTATCAAATTTGAAAGCACAATATTTGATTCTGACCAACCTTTAAACTGCCCACAATGTGTGTGAAAAATAGATGGAGTTCTACTTTGGATTTAAAAAAAAAAATGAACCCATGTTTCGGAAGCAGAAGGGTCAAGAAGCCAGTGGAAAGGTTAGATGTCAGCTCTATGTATCTCGCACTGTCTTAGCTTATCAATGAGGTCTAGTGCCATGATCACAAGCTAAAATTGCTGTACTAATGAAGACAAAGGTCTAAAAAATTAGATAGCACGGACCCTCTGACAGAGGGCAGTACCTTGTGGACAATAACACAAAAATAAGGGCATAAATCACTCTTTAGAGACAATAAACCCTATAATGCAGAGATTGAATTGTTTACATGTCTACTGGAGGCATTGTTAAAAATGTGTGTCAACCACTATACCTCTTCTCACTCATCTGGAACACAGCAGCCCCAAATTGTTTATTAGCAGGCCAGTTGTCTGCTTTCCATCTTTCCTCTTCTAACTCCATATGCACAGTACTAGCATCACAGCACATAATAGTCATGCCATTCTGACCGTAAAGCAGTGCTACACAGATATGCCTCCAAAATATTGCTCACAATTGTTTGCTTGGTGTTAACAGAATCTACCATTCTCACCATTGGGTTATGTGTGTCCTTTGTGGGGAGTGAATGTCCCTGGAGAGGGGCAGTGTGTGTGTGTGTGTGTGTGTGTGTGTGTGTGTTAACTCAAGAGAGCAACAACTAAGATATTGCTCATCAGTAATGATAATATTGACTAAAGATAGCCATCTTGTAAAGGTTTAGAAAATACCACTAATTTGATAGTGAAGGAAAGATACTTCTTAATGAGGAGAGACCATACAAACATGCAGAATTAAAATGTGCTAAAAATAATCTATAATATCTACCCAAAACATATTTCAAATCTACCAATTTTTTTCAGCCTGTATTCTATTTAAATTGCAATATTCACAGCATCCTCTTCTGAAAACTCATATATTCTTTGGCTATATACACCCTCAAAAATGAATACCAGTTCATTCTTTTTTGTTCTTGGGGGAAAAAAAGGCTTTCTTAAAGCAAACAATTTTAATAAAATGTGTCAACTCTTGGCAGGTAGGCAAATGTTTTAGAAAACTTGCTGCTGACAGTAAGACACAAGTAGCCTATTTCATTTTTAGCGAGAAATTATGGATATTCTTAGGCAACCTCCACCTACCTCCCTGAAATTCCAGAAATTGAAGTAGTCACATCCACATTCTACCACTGCTGCCATGTAAGCTCATCTACCACCCCTGCTCCAAAACTCATAATTAAATCTTGAAAGAGATCAAGTAGCCACAAAAATTTCTCAGATATACTGCTCTCCAGCTGAGACTTCCTGGGCAATCTCAGGACGAAAGTACCAGCAGCCACACTCACACTCCAGCAGCTCCCACCATAACTACGGCCAGACTCTACTGTCTCAACTGAACTTCCACAGAGATGCCAAACTGCAGAAAATTTCTGGTCCACTGGTTTTTTTGTTTTTGTTTTTCTTACATGCCACCACAATGTAAATTCACTGTCGGGTAAATATTTTGGACTTTCTGGAGGAGAAACATCTCCAAACTCTGTAATATTAACATCCCAGTAGGAGCACACCAGACTGGAAGGGAATGTAACGTAGAAGCCAACTAAGCTCAACTAACAAAAACATTAACAAAGAAGGCTCAACTAGCAACAATGGCCTAGTAAGTCCTCAGACAAGGACTTAATGTCCCAAAGTAAGATACAACAATTTTCACAAATTTTATTTTACTGAATATTTTTATCATTCCATTAGCCATTTAATGGTAACAAGCAATATAAAATAAATTATTTTGGGCATGCTACAGGGGCAGACTTGAGGGGTGGTTGGGAAAATGGAGATAATGTTGGAGATAAGGTCACAATGGTGGTGGGACTGAGGTCAGAATATTGAATGCCTGTAACAAATGCATCATGTACAACTTTCTAAACCATGGTGTTTAAATAAAGTGTGAAAAAACTAAAAATTAAAAATATATGATGAATATCTTATTTGACTATGATTCAAAAATATACCACACTGCTTTTTAATTATACTTTCTATGAATATACACATTTTATTTTAATGTTTTTTTGAGGTAAGTACTCAACCTCCTATGGCCTTAGTCTAAAAACATAAATATTCTTAAATATTTATTGTATGGTTGTATGTTCAGCTATCACTAGTGTCCAAAAAAAAATTAGCAACTTAATCCTGAAAATTTCTACTTTAATGTTAATTATACCATTAAGTTGGACAGAGAAAAATAATAAAAAGAAACATAAAAATAAAAAATAATATCCCATTCCACTGTAAGAAAAACAGAATTAAGGTGTGTTGGGTGGGCAGGAATTTTTAATAATGAGCCTTTATTAAACACCAATTTTGTTATGGACACTTTAGAAGCCTCACCAAAATAATGCATTCATGTGAGTTGGGAAGAGAAGAGCTCCGACACCACAATCCAAGTCCAGCACACTGCCTCTAGGTCATCTCCATCAGTTCACCCATTAGAAATTAAACATGTAAGCCTGGCACTAAGAGTACAGAAAGGAATGACTCCTTCACCAGTTTTCAGTGTGCCCAATCTGTTTCCATATTGTCCCATCTTGAGCTAAACTTCTCACTTTCTATTTCTAATTTCTCTAGAAATTTTAGTTAGAAGTTAATGCACCAAGCACTGGTTGCCGATCAAGTTGCTTAAGTCTACTGCTCTCCACACACACCTAAAGCAGGCATCATACCAGATTTCTATCCTGTTTAAATTTGTGGTATTTTCAGAAAAATGACAAAATGAAAATTAAAAAGCACATCTCATTTTCAGTGTTTAGAATCCAGTGAGGTAAGTAGACAATAACAAAAGACCACGAGTCTACAAAGTAGAAAGAAAAAAGTGAGGTTCTTGCTTAGGACAGTTGTGAAAGATTCCAAATAAAATGGGGTCTTAGAGAAATGAGATTTTCACAAGAATAGCATGATATCAGATCAGAATCAAGCACCTCTCACAAGTATAACATTCATCTGTGGTCAGAGAATAAGAAAGCAGTGAGAGATAATGCTAAAAAAGTGACTCATTCCACAGGATTTCATTACAAGTTACCTAAGGAGTCTGCTATATACTCAAATGAGAATATCCACCCCACCCCCACTGGTGTTATGTAGCTTCAAAGGCAATGAAGATGATGGATCTCTCCCCTCCCCCCCAAAAAAAACCTGAGTCCACTGACATTTGTTAAAATTATAAAAACAAATTTATCTGGTCCTTCATACAACTCAGCAATACAAATTTTGAAATATGCAAAATCACACACTGTAAATTTTACAGAGTCTACAGCAATATTTCCCATTTTTTGTGTACATGCATGTCCCCTGTTCAACAGGTAATTTATATTTTTTTTAATGGGAGAGGCCCACACCTAGCTGTGATCAGGACTTACTTCTGGCTCTGTGCTCAGGGCTCCTCCTGGCAATGCCTTAAGGGACTATATGTGGTGCCAGGGATTAAATCTGGGTCAACTATATTCAAGACAAGTGCCTTAACACCTGTATATCTTTCTAGGTCTCAACAGAAAATTTCTGAAGTATCTTCTCTGTAGCAGACACTAGGAATGTAATGATAAGCAAAAACTAGATCTGACCCTGCCTTCAGAGAATTCATGGTCTAGTGTGAGAGATATTAGAAATTCAGGATGCTATGTGAGAGTTAGACAAGGTTAAGAGCAGAAAGCACAGAAGTAGTAAAATTTGGGTTCTTGCCAAAAAGTATGGGAAGCCAAAAAGAATATTCATGTAATTATTTTAGTTACCATAGAAGAGACATCATACTTAGCAAGAAGGGCAAGTTTTCCATAATCTAAGTACCTGGGGCAATTTAATCCCTGTGTAGCAGGATTCCATCTCCTCCTCAGTCGGTGGTGGTGCACAGCTGGAGGATGTAGGTGAAAATCCCTAAAGCAAAGTGCCTGACCAAAAGTAGCTATTCAAATCTTTTTCTTTGCTCGCTAAAAAGATAGAAATTATATATTACATAAAAATAAATGAGTTTCCCAAGTTTTCCTAAATCAAGCGCTAGGAATCTGTTAAAAGCTGGCTTATTATCACATAATCTTGGAATAAAAATTTAAATTTATGAGGGAATATTTTGGAGAACACTTTTTAATCTTATACAAATGCCTCAAACTTCCATCAACTGTGTTGTCAAAGTGCTGTGTGCATGTGTGTGTGAGTGTGTGTGAGTGTGTGTGTGTGTGTGTGTGTAGGGGGAGTTTTTTTTAATTATAGAAAGAGGCATAAAGCAAAAAAAAATTAGGTTTTTAGAAAAAGCAAATAAGGTAGGATGGGGGGTGGGGAGTGGGGGGGGTGGGAGGGATGCTGGGAGCATTGGAGGTGGAGAATGGGCACCAGTGGAGGGATGGGTACTGAATCATTGTATAACTGAAACCCAAGCATGAAAATTTGTTAGGTCAGCAACTGTACCAGAGTTGGAGTTTCACTAATAAAAAAATTAAAAAAAAAAAAGCAAATAATATAGAACAAGTAGATGGAGTGTTCCTCTTCTAAAGTCCATGAGCAGTATAAATTTAACCACATGTAAATATCATGTTTTTTCCTGGAAGAGAAAGAAAAAAAGTAAATGGAACCTAAATTTCACATAAACTAGTAAAAGGCAATTAAGGGAATACTACTTATCTAGTAAATTTGGAAAAATTTTAAAGGCACCTAAAAATAGTATTTAGGTGTAGATTTTTGCTGAAGAGGTAAGAAATTAAGACAGATCCTCTAGAGATTACTATAATTTAATATCCTTATATCTTACTCTTGTTTATAGTCTATCAAATGGACCTATTTATATATTTTTGTTTAAATTCAGAGGATATATTAACTTGATGGTTAATGTATTTTGAGCTTTAATTTTTGAAACAAGTTATATTAAACTAAGGTTTAGAAGCTCATCAATTCAAAACTACCTCTATCTTGGTTGAACTTAACATAAATACTTGAATTATTTTTAATAGCTCTTATTTCAGAAACTATATCTAAATTTTTGATGAATTGAAGTTATACAAGATAACTTACGTTTTCTTCCACATTCCAAAGCAGTTGTTCCCATTATTTCAAACTAGCTATTCATAATTTATAAATTATCCCCATTCAACTGATATACTAATTGGAGCGATAGCACAGCAGGTAGGGCATTTGCCTTGCACGTGGCCTACCCGGGTTCAATTCCTCCGCTCCTCTCAGAGAGCCCAGCAAGCTACCTAGAGTATCTTGCCCACACAGCAAAGCCTGACAAGCTACCTGTGACAATATGCCAAAAACAGTAACAAGTCTCACAATGGAGACGTTACTGGTGCCTGCTCAAGCAAATAGATAAACAATGGGAGGACAGTACTACAAGTGCTACAACTGATTTACACACAACTGATTTACACACAATTCCAAAACAATATACATATATTTTTTTCAAAATATATATTTTAAATCTAAGGCTACGAAAGGGTTTTTAAGTTGTTGCTCAGTTGAAAACAGAACTAAACATGTTATATTTTCAGATAATAAGACACTGTAATATCAATATTGACAGAAAGAGTAAAACTGTCGGTTCAATTGTCAAAATGGCAATACTACCAAAAGCATTGTATAAATTCAATGCAATCCCTATAAGGATACCCATGACATTCTTCAAAGAAATGGAGCAAACACTCCTGAAATTTATATGGAACAATAAGCCCCCACGAATAGCTAAAGCAATTCTTGGGAAAAAGAAAATGGGTGGAATCAACCTCCCGAACTTCAAACTGTACTACAAAGCAGTAATAATTAAAACAGCATGGTACTGGAACAAAGGCAGAACTGCAGACCAATGGAACAGGGTTGAATACACTGACATCTCTCCTCAATCATATGCTCATCTAATCTTTGATAAAGGTGCAAGTAATGTGAAGTGGAGTAAGGAAAGCCTCTTTAATAAATTGTGTTGGCATCACTGGACGGCTACATGCAAAAAAATAGGCTCAGAACTCTGCCTAACACCATGTACAAAAGTAAGATCAAAATGGATTAAAGACCTCAACATCAGACCAGAAACCATAAGGTACATTGAAGATAAAGTTGGCAAAACCCTCCATGACATTGAAGCTAATGGTATCTTCAAAGATGCCACGCCACTGGCCGAGCAAGTGAAAACAGAGATAGATAAATGGGACTATCTTAAACTAAGAAGCTTCTGCACCTCCAAAGAAACAGTGACCAAAATACAAAGACAGTCTACAGAATGGGAAAGGATATTCACCGAATACACATCTGACAAGGGGTTGATATCCAGGATATACAAAATACTGGTTAAACTCCACAAGAAGAAAACATCCAACCCCATCCAAAAATGGGGCAATGAAATGAACAGAAACTTTCTCAAAGAAGAAATCCAAATGGCAAAAAAGCACATGAGAAAATGCTCTACATCATTAATCATCAGGGAGATGCAGATCAAAACCACAATGAGATACCATCTCACACCTCAGAGACTAGCCCACATTCAAAAGAACAAAAGCAACCGATGCTGGCGTGGATGTGGCGAGAAAGGGACACTCCTTCACTGTTGGTGGGAATGTCCACTGGTTCAGCCCTTCTGGAAAACCATATGGACGATTCTCAAAAAATTAGAAATTGAGCTCCCATTTGACCCAGCAATACCACTCCTGGGAATATATCCCAGAGAGGCAAAAATGTATAGTCGAAGTGACATCTGCACTTGTTTGTTCATTGCAGCACTCTTTACAATAGCCAGAAACTGGAAGAAACCTGAGTGCCCAAGAACAGATGACTGGTTAAAGAAACTTTGGTACATCTACACAATGGAGTACTATGTAGCTCTTAGAAAAGATGAAGTCATGAAATTTACATACAAGTGGTACAATATGGAAAGTATCATGCTAAGCGAAATGAGTCAGAAAGAGAGGGATACACATAGAAAGATTGCATTCATCTGGGGGATATAAAGTAACAAAGTATGAGATTAATACCCAAGAATAGCTGAGATCAGCACCAGGAGGATTACTCCATAACTTAGAGGCCAGCCGGGTATCCTAGAGGAAAGGGCAGTTCAGATAGAGAAGGGAGCACCAAATAAAGGATGTTTGGAGGATCCTCCCAGGAGGGGAGATGCATGTAGAAAGTAGACTATGGACTGAACATGTTTGCCACTCAATGCCTCTTTTGCAGACCACAACACCCAAAAGGAGAGAGAGAACACAGGGGATTGCCCTGCCACAGAGACAGGGGGGGTGGGGGGATGGGGGTGGGAGGGATATTATCCATGGTGGTGGAAAATGGGCACTGGTGGAGGGATGGGTATCTGATCATTGTATAATTGAAACCAAAGCACAAAAAATTGTAAATCTACAACTTTAAAAAAAAATAAAATACAATAAAGGGAAAAAAAATTGTAAAGGCAAATGAAGGTGAATAAAAAAAAAACTGTCGGTTCAATATAAAGCAACCTGCATTAAGAGTTGAAATCTGGGTTGTGAGGCTCAGTTGCTAGTCATCCATATATCCTTGTATAACTCATTTGGCTTTTCTGACACTCTGCATACAACACTTAATGGAAATCATTACAAGTCTCCTGTGTCTCCCTGCCCATGCTCTCCTATTGAGGGAGTGAATGAGGGAGGAGAGCAAGCAACTAGGAGAAACAAGTGCAGTAGAAGAAAGTCTTCAGCACTTTGTTGATGATGGAGGTGCAGTACATTATGCACCAAAAGCATAAATGTAAAAACTATTGCAACCCTATTACCTCAGTAATAAAAACTTAAAAATTTTTAATAATTTTTAAAATTTATTTTTACTAAAAATAAACATAGGTCCCAGTGCAGAGAACACAGAGCAAGTAGGCACAACTAGGACCAGGGATACGAGTAAAGATGGTGTTGTGAGATGATGAAGGCCTAAATGAGAAGGCCTTAATTAAGTACAAGATAGTGGAGTCATTTGCCTTTGTTGAAATCCCAACTTTTTAATTTAGCAATAGGACTTACTCTACACCTCAGTTTTCTCTTCTGTAACCTAAATATAAAAATCTTCATACAAGAGCCAGACAGGACAGGAGTCAAGGCATCTGCTTGAATCCAGCTAACCTAGGGTCAACCTCCAGCACTGCGTATGATCCCCAAGTAACAGCAGAAGAGATCACTGAGCAGAGTCAGAAGTAAGCAGTAAGTACTGGAGGGTATAGAACAAAAACAAAACAATCTTCATACAGTTGTTGCCAATAACAATACACATGTAACATTTACATTTCCTGTCATGGAGTAAGAATTCAAAATGTCTGCTATAATTAATGTAATAATAATGGAACTGTGAAATGAGACTATAACTGAAAAAATGTCTAGGAGATGGACAGGTAAGATACAGGATTAAAAGAGCTAAGTGGGCAGACTAGTTTCTGGCTCAAATAGTATTACTCGATGATAAACAGAAAGGTTGAATGTTTTTGAAGATTCTGAAAAAGAAAATGATATTCATTTTTTAATACACTGATTTATAAGTAAACAAGTAAACAGATCAAGGCTGGAGATCTGAGCAGCTGAAAGACAGATGGCAATTAAATTCACAAGGGTTGATGAGAGCTTCTAGAGAGAGTATCAGCATAAAGAGAAACTGACTCCAAGAAGAACCTAAGGAACACAAAGGTTGCAGGGAAGGGAAACCTGCAAAGGAACTAAGAATAGGATCAGAGAAAGGAAAAATTAAAGTGGGGTAACTCTAAAGTGAAAAGAAAAATTAAGTATTTCAAAAGCAAGGTGGTGCTCAACAATATCAACACCATCAATGAAAATATGGGCTAAGTTTGCACTGGATTTACCAACAAATTATTTATTCATATATTAAATGTCAAGCATGGTTCTAGGTTCTGGATATATAAATTACACAATAATGAGCCTTGCATAAACTCTACTGTGAAGACAGTAGACTCATGAACAAATAATTACCTATTGGGCTCAGGACTGGTAGTAGAGATAGAATGACATGATGGAGAGTAAAAGACGAGAGTCCAGTTTTCTTTTTTTTTTTTTTTTTCAGTTTTTCATTTTTTTTTTTCATTTTTTTTTTATTTATTTATTGAATCACTGTGGGAAAGGTTACAAAGCTTTCAGGTTTATGTCTCAGTCATGCAAATATCAAACACATTTCCCTTTACCAATACTTATTTTTTACCATGAAGAACCCCAATAAAACCCCACCCCCCACCCCTCCCCGTCCCTGTGAGGCAGATGAATTCTAGTTAACACTCTATCCGCTTTGATTAGATTGTTTCAATAAAAGATTCACCACTATTATTTAGAGTTTACCCCCCCCAAATCAGACATGCTGAAAAAGCATTGTGAAGTGATTTGCTTTCTACAGCTGGGTTCAAGAATTAAATGTTGGTTTTGGATTTCTGCTATTTTACCTATTGACCCTGGAAGTATTTCTACTGAAAGTCAGATAGTTAAGAAATTGGTTTCTGTGTTCTGGAGTCGTGGCCGTGCTGGAGAGCCGCTCGTGGGGGGCAACTGGTGGCCTCGGTAGGGCGTGAAGGGCGGAGCGAAACGCCCCCCTTCCCATGAGGTTTTAGTCGCCCCCACACTCCCGGCTCATACCTGCTGTCCACAAGGCTCCCATGTGGCCGCCATCTTTCTTTCCAGAGAGGAGAGGGCGAATGGGGCAACACCCTTTCCCCTCCGGCAGACTTGATGGGCTGGATCAACGCATAGTCCGTTCACTTTTCTGCTCCAAGCTGCTGGGTTCTGCATTAAGTCCTTGTGCTTCTGGGGCCATGGCCGTGCTGGAGAGCCGCTCGCGGGGGGCGACTTGTGACCTCGGTAGGGCGTGAAGGACGGACCGGAACGCCCCCCGACCCATGAGGTTTTAGTCGCCCCCACTCCCCCGGCTCATACCTGCTGTCCACAAGGCTCCCATGTGGCCGCCATCTTTCTTTCCAGAGAGGAGAGGGCGAATGGGGCAACACCCTTTCCCCTCCGGCAGACTTGATGGCCTGGATCAATGCATAGTCCGTTCACTTTTCTGCTCCAAGCTTCTGGGTTCTGCATTAAGTCCTTGTGCTTCTGGGGCCGTGGCTGTGCTGGAGAGCCGCTCGTGGGGGGCAACTGGTGACCTCGGTAGGGCGTGAAGGACGGACCGGAACGCCCCCCTTCCCATGAGGTTTTAGTCGCCCCCACACCCCCGGCTCATACCTGCTGTACACAAGGCTCCCATGTGGCCGCCATCTTTCTTTCCAGAGGGAGGAGGGCGGAAGGGAGCAACACCCTTTCCCCTCTGGGCAGAAATGGTTGCCTGGATTAACGCATAGTCCTTTCACTTTTCTGCTCCAAGCTGCTGGGTTCTGCATTAAGCCCTTGTGCTTCTGGGGCTGTGGCCGTGCTGGAGAGCCGCTCGTGGGGGGCAACTGGTGACCTCGGTAGGGCGTGAAGGACGGACCAGAACGCCCCCCTTCCCATGAGGTTTTAGTCGCCCCCACACCCCCGGCTCATACCTGCTGTCCACAAGGCTCCCATGTGGCCGCCATCTTTCTTTCCAGAGAGGAGAGGGCGAATGAGAGTCCAGTTTTCAATGGTGAGTTTGAGAGGGCCTCTCTCTGAGGAGAAAATTAGAAAGTTAAAACAAGAAAGGACTTAGCAAGGCAAGGTCCAGAGAGGGAGGCTCCAGAGATGCTAAGTGGAGGGAGGATGAAAAGACATAAGCCAGAATGTTTGCTGCTGGCATAGCAAGAAACATTAGATGACCCACTGTTCAGCATTAGTAAATAGGGAAGTTAGACATCTCTGAATAATAGTAATTAATAGTTAAGCATTTCTTCATACATACTAGTATTAATAAAGATAGACCATTTTTTCACTCTTTCAACCAATAGATTCAGGTTAAGTTTACAGGTTGTTTATTTTAAAATAAACTTTTTAGTAAACTTTTTATGAAGTTTGCTTAATTTCTCTATTTTAAAGGGCACCTGATTATAGCATATTACCTGTTGCATTTACTAATCCACTTTCTAACCCTCTTCAATATTTCTTTTAAATATATTTCTCGGGTTGGAGTGATAGCACAGCGGGTAGGGCGTTTGTCTTGCACATGGCCGACCCAGATTCAATTCCCAGCATCCCATATGGTCCGCAGAGCACTGCCAGAAGTAAATCCTGAGTGCAGAACCAGGAGTAACCCCTGTGCATCTCTGAGTGTGACACAAAAAGCAAAAAAAAAAAAAAAAAAGGGGGTATTTCTCATATCTGCTTTCTTCTATAGTAAATTCTATTTACGATGCTTTTCACTTTTGAGTAATGCACACCATAATATGAATACTTTAAAACAAATTATTCAGGAAGATAATAATATAATGCTTATGGGCCAACAGCACATAAAAAACACACACCAAAACGAATAAGAGGGAAAAAAACCCTACAGTGAGTGGAATAGCCATATATCCAAAACAGACTCAACAAAACTGAAAACATGAGATCTAAGTTGCAACTACTGAAACTATGTAATGTGCCATCAGTTAACAGGTAGAGAAAGGGGGTGGGTGTGGGGGGAGTATGGGAACACTGGTGGAGTGAAACTGACAATGGTGGTGCAATTGGTGTCAAAATATTATATGCCTAAAACTTAACTATCAATTACTTTGTAAATCAGTTCTTTAAAAAAGAATGAGACACAAAATTTTTTTTAAACTTCTTTAAAAACCCAACAGAACACAGATAAAAAAGATTATATTCCAGATTTGTTTCCTATTTCCTATATGATCTATATACTTTTATAGATAGAAAAAAAAGTTGATGCAGAAAACTGGTTTGATTTTGAGTAGCTAAGTTATATGCTCAACAGGATCTGGGAGCAGAGAGCCTCTGCCTGCTTCCCCCAGTGTCCGGTGACCCAGGGGTCTCATCCATAAGTCACACCCTGCTGGCACCAGATAATCTCATTGACACCTCCAGAACTCACTGCTGCTCCTCCTAGACGGGTGTATAAAATGAGGTCCCCATAACCATGCCACCAAACTCCACACCAGGCTGTTTTCCCTCAGGGCGCCCCAGATGGGGGCGGGCAAGAGCCCTCCCCGCCGCAAGGGACCCAGCCCCATCAGTTCACATCCACTACCCAACCGCTCAACCACTGCCATGCTCCAGGCCGCTTTCAGAAAAGCAGCCACGCAACACTTCTTTTTTTTTTTTTTTTATTAGTGAAGCACCATGAGGTACAGTTGTAGATTTACAAATCTTTGTGCTTGGGTTTCGGTCATACAATGATCAAATACCCATCCCTCCACCAGTGCCCATTTTCCACCACCATGGATAATATCCCCCCCCACTCCCACCCTGCCTCTGTGGCAGGGCATTCCCTTTTGTTCTCTCTCTCCTTTTGGGTGTTGTGGTCTGCAAAAGAGGCATTGAGTGGCAAACATGTTCAGTCCATAGTCTACTTTCGACATGCGTCTCCCCTCCTGGGAGGATCCTCCAAACACCCTTTATTTGGTGCTCCCTTCTCTATCTGAACTGCCCTTTCCCCTAGAATATGCGGCTGGCCTCTAAGCTATGGCAACACTTCTTAAGACACTTCCTACCCATTTTCTTACCACACCATGTTTGATGGAGTTCAGACAGTAGGCAACAAATCACAGAGAAGAGAGAGAGAGAGAGAGAGAGAGAGAGAGAGAGAGAGAGAGAGAGAGAGAGAGAGAGAGAGAGAATATATATATATATATATATGCCTCTTGGAGAGCCCGGCAAGCAACCAAGAGTATCCCGCCCACTCAGGCAGAGCCTGGCAAGCTCCCGGTGGTGTATTCGATATGCCAAAACCAGTAACTATAACAGTTCTCATTCCCCTGACCCTGAAAGAGCCTCCAATCCTTGGGAAAGACGAGTAAGGAGAGGCTGCTAAAAATCTCAGGGATGGGGTAAATAGAGACATTACTGGTGCCTGCTCAAGTAAATCGATGAACAATGGGATGATAGTGATACAGTGAAGTTATATGCTTATGTGTTTTAAAACATTTATCTGCAAAAGGAAGATTTATGACCCTTTTCTATTTCAGAAAGATATTAAATATAACGGGAGGGCAGTGACAGTGATTAAATATAAAAAAAATACTACTACTATTTAATATCCATTACCAATCCATGAGCTAGGCGCATTATATAAACTAATTCTAATTACTTCTTTACTTCCCCAAATAGAGAGGAAAAGAGTCTCAAAGAGGTTGATGACTTACTTGCCCAAAATATGAGCATGAGGAGCTAGAGCAATAGCACAGCGGGTAGGGTGTTTGCCTTGCAAGCGGCCATCCCGGGTTCGATTCCCAGCATCCCATATGGTCCCCTGAGCACCGCCAGGGGTAATTCCTGAGTGCAGAATCAGGAGTAACCCCTGTCCTTCACCGGGTGTGACCCAAAAAGCAAAATATATATATATATATATATATATATATATATATATATATGAGCACGAATTTGAGGCCAGCTTAAAAATCTCAACAACCATAATGTCTCAAATAATTAACAGGTTGAGTCCCTTAATAAATGTCAGAAGTAAAATGTTGAATCACATTTTAAATAACAAATACTTTATTCAATTTTTAATAAACTGTTTACAGCTTAGAAATATTTGCCACATACATCATTCCTATGCATTCTTCCCTTTGGCATAACTTGATTTCAATTTTTCAAAGAGAGATGAAAAGTCAGAAAAGATAACCTCACTGCATTTAAGACCTAAGAATCACCATCATCAATCCAAATATTTTCCAGTAATCCTTTATACACATTAAATCCAAGGAACTATCAGAATTAAATTCCCTATTCTCACAAAACTTATTTGTCTCTTAAAATTAAAAATTACAAATGGTTTAATATGCTCCTGAATCAGAAAACTCAATCTCTGACCAGAATCCCCCAAAGTAACTATTTTCCTGAATTTGAACAGCAATAAGTCTGAAGAGGAGGATCATAATATGTTCTCAGCATATTCCACTGAGATTCTGATAACATGACTCTCAGCAGAATCTACAGATATACTGTACTGTGAGTTCTTCCTACTAAAATACTCAGATAGCCAAGTCACATCAAAATACTGTTTGCAGAAGTCCAGATAATTAACAAAAAGAAACTGCTGCCATATCAGTTTTATTTTCCTTAACAAAAAACACAGAGCACAAAATTCACTTATTATATATATACATATCATTATTTTACAAATATAAATAATACTAAGAATTCAAGTACAGTCAAGTGCAGAGATGTTTCCTATATGTTAATATGTAAACATAAGCTAATTATATACATCATGTGCCTTTGGCCCAGCTGCAAAATAAACAACATCAAAAAGAAACACTGCACTTGACTGTTTAATTGCATTCTTACTGAGAATTCGTACCAATGCCTATATAGTTACAGTTGTAACTTTCATACCACTTAATGTAAATGCTTAAATAGACAGCCCCCCTCCCTCCAGTCAGTCAACAACTGGCAAATATTTGTAGAGTTTAAATCTATCCATTTTAAATGATGACTTATTAAAAATATTAAATTCCACTCCTCAAAACAAACCCGTTAGAACTTGTTCCTAACTGAAGTTCCTCCTATGTCAAAATGAGTATTATTTACAATTCACATGTAGAAAACAAGAATGATCAGGTTTACATTTCAGAATGAAAAAAAAAATCTAAAAGTTGTCTAGAGTGTGGGTCTCATACATTCAAAAGGACTTTACAGCTATCATTTATCTCTAATCTTATAACATTGACATGTTGAAATTAGGCCATCTAAATTCAAATGACATTAAGCATTTCTTTAGAGGGGGAAAAACAAGAAAGCACCACCTAAAAAGAAGTAACAGACACCACAAAACTATAAATATCCAGTTGAAGGCACGTGGAAGCATTTACTACATTGTCATCAAGGATTCTCCGGTTAGTTCAGAATTAGGATTAGAATCAGTTGTGGGAACTATTGATTTGGCTTCATTCACTGTGGTTTCCTCACTCTTGGTCTCGTCTTGTTTCTCCTCTGGTTCTTCTGTGTCAGATGCTTTGTCAATCACTTGGTCTGTCTGCTCTGAATCTGATATTTTTTCATCTGTCTCATCTGTACTGTTACTGAGAACATCTGGTTCTTCTAAAGATTCTGAAAAGATAAAGAGCCAAACTTTAGGAATATCCAAATAAACTGCTAAATAAGGAAAGAAAAAAGGTAAGTACATGTATTCATGAACTGGGAAATAGTAGACTATTCTAACATCATCCTGAAAATCTTTTAAAATATATACTTAACTCCCCATATTTTACCCTACATGAATTGTTATGAAGGAAAAAATACAATTTGATAGATACAAAGTCACATACTTTTACTAAAACTACTTATTTTTCTAAAAATAAATTACTGAAAATACATTTGAATGTCCAAATATGATTATGTGCTATAAAGCCAATAGTCCAGCATACAAAGCAAATAAATTCTGCCTCCCAGTCCAGAGAAGGAAACTCCCAGTACTATTTTCTTCCCCGTTAAGCCCTATGTATAATGTATGTACCTATGCTATAGACTGTGTGTGTGAGACCCCAAATATATGACAAGTTTCCTTTCCTCCCTTCTTCAAGCCAAACCTTAATGTTATATACCTAGAATGATAGGGACAAAAAGGGAAGTTTTCCCCCGTCTCCACTGCAAGAGGTAAGTAAAGGTTTCAGTCCTTCCTGAAAACTTATTCCCTTCAAATTCTTGAGTTCAATCAAATACCTTAAGAATAAATTTACAGTAATCACAATTTTATTAAATAAAGTTCCTTTAATTCCTTAGTGTTTAAAAAACAGAATGGGAGAGAAAAGATGAGAGGGAAAAGTTATCACCACCCAATTTTCAAGGCAAAGATAAAAATCTAGCTTTGGGGTGTTCAGTTTGATTTACTATAATAAAAAGCAATTAATCTTCTTACTAGAAAAAAATAAGATTAAGCCACCTAAACAGATAATTATTCCTACCTTCATAGTAATATTCTTTGTACTATAAATATTATTTATACTATAAATGCTACTTATTTTAAAAGTATAGAGGAAAGATTAATTTATGTAAGTAAAATGTTCTTCATAAGTTATAGCTTATTTAACTATGATAGACTGGAATCTTATTAAATTGATACTTTGCAAAAATATATATTTGATATGTACAAATATTAATATGGAATTCTTATAAATTGAAGGGTTTGTTTGGTTTTGTGTTTATTTTTTTTTTTGCTTTTTGGGTCACACCTAGCAATGTACAAGGGTTACCCCTGGCTCATGCACTCAGGAATTACTCCTGGTGGTGCTCGGGGGACCATATGGGATGCTGGGAATCAAATCCGGGTCGGCCGCATGCAAGGTAAACACCTACCTGCTGTGCTACTGCTCAAGCCCCCACAAATTTATGGTTTTAACAAATATAAATTATCTAGCATACTTTATCTCAAAATTTTAAAAATATTTTAAAGGAAAAGTATTTCTTTTAGCAGAATTAAAAGAACCTGTTTCCCTCTTTTTATATATAAAATGAAATTAGGGCATTCAAGCCAATGGGGTTTTATTGTATGAAATTTTTATACAACCATAAAATATAGGGAATAATGTTCATAACCACATTCATGTCAAATGTCACAAAATGTTTTTTGTTGTTTTAAACAGGAGGTCAAAGTGAGGTTATCACACCAGCTGAAATCTTTCCCCCAAAAATTCAAGGTAGGAAAGCAATTATTTGAGTTTTGCTGTTCAAATATTCAAATATATGAGGAAAAGCAAAAACTGCAAATGAAACTACTGACAAATAAGTATCATTTTTCCTACAAAGGTAAATAAGTTCTACAGTAGAGAGGTTCAGACATTGCCAACCATTTGTAACTCTATCCTCATAGGAATCTACTCTTTATCCAGAGTACAATTTTAAGATTCATGGTTTTCCATAACTGTCTGGCCACAGAGCAATACTCACTTGCCAAAAACTTTACAATGTTATAATTGAGAAAGCCTTCTGAAACAAACCAAAAAAGCCACATAAAATGAAAAAACAAAAAGCTCAACAATTCAGACTCAACTCACCAATAAAAATGTTTAAGTGAACATAAGTTTACATAATTTATCATTCTCTAACAAAATGTCTTAATCTTGAACTTAAACTATAGCACTATGCAAGTTCAAAGCTAGCCATTTTAAAACTCTGTGATATTAACCACTTACAGAAACAGAGATATTACTAGTCTGGTTCAATTTAACGGGATTTTAAAAGAACCCATTAATACAGAGAAGAGAACTGCATAATGATTTTTTAATGTCTATAATCACAAAATCAAAGAAATATGTTAAACATGTGCTATCATAATTAAAAAATAACATCAAATATGAAACTTGCTGGCCACTATCTTATTTCAGAGAATATATGGGAGCCTGAAAACTAAAACTTGACAATAATTAAAAAGTATTTTTCTTTTTCCAGGTATTTTGCAGAAAGACAATTTTAATAAGAGCAACAACACAAAAAAGGGGTAAATACATATCTCACAGTTACTAATTAAAATTTTTTAATTTAAAATAAAAATTAATAAAAATCATTTTTTTCTTGAAAAGCAGAAAAGTCACATACAATCAACCTAACATATGTGAAAACAAGGAATCTAAGTGCAGGTCACTATTTTGCTGTACCAATTTTGTATGTTTAGATTAAAAAGTTAACCTATAGTGCTAATTTGTCTCTCTATCACTCTTCATCAAAAGATCTGGATACACAATTCAAAAAAGAAAATAAATTCCAGGAATTCAAACGAGCATTTAAAGGGAGAAACTTCTTGTTTCCTTCTTAAATGACAACTTTTCACGATTCCATTTGCTGTTTTAATAAGTGGTCCAAAAAGTTCAAGTCTTATGCTTCATCCTAAATGCAGTATCTTCCAGTAGCAGAACGAAGATAAAATTCAACTTCAATTTTAATTTCAAGGACGTACATCACAAGGGGGAAAAAACTTTCTTGTAGTAATTCTTTACTATTTACAGAAATAAATATTAATCAAAAGAAAAATTACAGTGGAAGAAAATTAATCTCTCCTCTGTAAATTCAGTAATTTACTTACTATAGTTCCTGGTGCTATTAAGGAACTATATAAATACTTTTTAAAAATACAAAAATTTAAGGAGAAAATTCTTTTCATCAGACATCAGTTTTCTATATTGGCATATAAAAATCAGATATATAAATTCTTAATTATATTGGATGTCAATACAAAAAATAGATAACTGAGATGGTATTTTCTTACTATTAATAATTTAATTTATTCTTACTAGAATACCACCAACATTTCAAACAAATGCAGCTTCATCTTTCATCAAAAATATTTCCACAGAATACTTTCATCAAAAATACTTTGTTATTTACTGAAGGATTCTGCTTGCAATTGGTAATTGTGTATTAAACTGTTGATATAGGAGACTTGGAGAAAAGTTTCAGTCTTCCAGAAAGTCACTGTCACTGTCCTCCCGTTGTTCATTGATTTGCTCCAGCGGGCCCCGTAACGTCTCTATTGTGAGACTTGTAGTTACTGAGTTTGGCATATCGTATACGTCACAGAAGTTTGCCAGGCTTTGCTGTGTGGGAGAGATACTCTCAGTAGCTTGCCGGGCTCCCCTAGAGGGGCGGAGGAATCGATCCGGCTCAGTCAGGCTGGCAGCGCGCAAGGCAAATGCCCCACCACTGTGCTATGGCTCCAGCCAGAAAGTCAAATAAGTAAAAGGTGCTCACAGTCCTATTGATGAATCCAAAGTATGAGAAAGTTACTACTCTGGAGATGATCTTAATCAAATAGAATTGCTGCTTCAAGCTCTAACACTACCAAGTTATCAGACCCTTCCTCAAGTTTTGTCTTCATCATTAACATTACCTTATTAGGGCTGAGTTTGAGCTGGTTATACTTCATTCCAGAGATCTCAGAAACAAAATGAGACATCCGGGATATTGCTCCTCCTAGATGAGATGAGAAGGAAAGGTACTGCTGGGTGTTGTTTGCTGTCCATCTCAACCATAGCAGAAGATGTAATGCATGGGACTTCTTTTTCCCAGGATTTTTGTTTTGAGGCTGAGAATGTAGCTCAGCAGACCACTTGCTTTGTGATCAATGGGTTTGATCAATTCCCATCACCAAAAAAAAAAAAAAAAGAAAAAAAAAGTGCTGTTGGCTAATTTTTCTTTTCTTTCATTCCAACTATTTGTTTTCAAATATTCACTTTAGCTTTCACAGCTATGGTTATCAATGGAAAGGACTTGTTTTTCCTCTATGCATCTTCATAGTATGACATTCTTAAATTTTCAGTTCCAAGAAGTAATAAAAAGGTAGATGATTTGCATGTGATAGCATGCAGCTTCAGAGCATGAGAAGCAAAAAACAAAAATATTTTTTATTGATAATTGTGTTTGGAGTTGTTGATTTTAGACAAGGAGAAGACAATTACATTGGTCTAATGTTGGGAAAACCAGTGCCTTGTGACTATTTGTTTCAGATTCATATTGATATGTTAGTAAGCCAAAAGCCAAGTAAACTCAATACACATATTAGGTTCACTCTACAAAGCTAAAAACAAAGATATTCAAGCTTTCATACTAAATTTCAAAAATTGAAAAAAATTGACTCATACAAAAAATTGGCTCGTTCAGCTAATGCACTTTTTCCACTACTCAATACTATTTAAGAGAAATAAAAATATATAAATAATTTCTAAGAGGATGATGGGCTGGAGCCATAGCCCCGCGGGTAGGGCGTTTGCCTTGCATGCAGCTGACCCAGCAGACCCAGGTTTGATTCCTCCACCCCTCTTGGAGAGCCTGGCAAGCAACCGAGAGTATCTCGCCCGCAGCTACCCGTGACATATTCAATATGCCAAAACACAGTAACAACAAGTCTCACAATGGAGACATTACTGGGCCCTCTCAAGCAAATCGATGAACAACGGGAAGACAGTGACAGTGACAGTGAAGAGGATGATAAATTATGTGAACTTCGAATATGGATTATTTTTTCCATTCCAGGCATAACACCCAAATTTTACCTTTATAAGATCTGATTCATTCAAATAAAGTAAAAAAAAAAATGATGCAATGGAAACATAACTCAAATCTCCAACAATTATTACAAGCGGTCTCTCCATAAACAAAGCTCAATGAACTGCTGCTCACTGCTGCTTTACACAAATAAGCTACATCTTTTAAATGACACTTCATACTAGTGACACAAGAGGTTATATATTATCAGAGCAATGGCTAATATATACATGCTGCAAAGCCTGATAACCAATCCATTCTTATCTAAAAGCATAATTATTATTAATAGCATACAGTATAAAGATACAAAACCTTTTAATTAATATAACATACCTTCACCAAATTGGTTCTCTGGTGAAACCACATCTTCTGAGTGCAAGGGACCAACTGAACTTGAGCCTTCAACTGATTGCCTCTTCTCAAAACTAAACTCTGGAAGTCTTGGAGCCTGGGGTCTAGTTTTTCTTGCAGGATTCAAGAAAAAACAGTAGGCGCATCGGAAAGCTGCAAAGAATTTTTAAAAATAAAAACCAGAGAAAAACAAATCAGAGAAAATTTAAGACTTAAAACCAAATAACTTTTAGAAATAGTCAATAAATCTTCAAAAGTTATCTATTGTGAAATTTACGTGTTTTTAATACACCAGTGTTCTAAAGAAGCAAATTTATTACTTTATTTTATTCACCATGATTTCCAGTACTCTTAATGATAGGGTTTCAAACATACAACATTCTAACCCCACACCCCCCACTAGTGTCTGCTTCAGAGGTCCCTTCCAACCACCTCCTGAACCTCCCCTGTTTTGGGTAAGCTCAGTTCTGAGCATGCATTCAAATTTATTAGAGTTACTAATTTTATTAGAATTACTAATTTTGAATAAAAATTAATATATCAGTTAGCTAATATAACAATATTAATAATCATTTAAGTACACTACAGAAATTACATTTCTAGTTGTCAGAATCATAGGTATTTTAACATACATAAACTTATTATTCTTCCCAAGAAACAAAAGTGTTATATTTGAGAATCATTTAGTACAATCATCTAACACAAACATTTAGTACCATAGTTTTTAAGTGATTACAAAAAAGAATCATTTAAGGAGATTTAAAATAAAATCTTATGCCTGAAATGCACTCCAAGTCAATTAAATCAGACTCACTGTAGGTGGATCCTGGGCGTAACTTTTAAAAACATAGTCCTTAACTGATTCTGATGCATTGTCAAGTTTGACAACAACAGGTTATTAAACATAGAGGATGTACACTGTACGAGGAAGAAGCCTAAACTCTCTTCCTTGCTTTTGTGTTTTAGAATAAGGACAATATGCCTGAATATTGTCTATTATACACCACCCCCCAAATAATGACCTTAATGAAAACTGGCATAAAATTAAATATTTATGACTATAGTAGTTAATTCCATTAATAATTCTTACCAATGTACTCAAATTCTTCTTTTAAAGCCATGCCATTATGAGAAAAACACTGCTGGCATATAAGAGCATACCTACACCAAAAAGCAAACAAAAGAATAAACAACAACAAAAAATCACCAGGTATAAACACAGAAAAAGTTCATGAGAAAAGATCCTTGAGCCATCATAATTTATATTTTAACAAAGCTAAATGTCACACAAAATTAGATACTATTGAAAGACTTAAACAATTATTCTTTAGAAATTAAAAATCAAAAATTTCAACAATTTTAAAATTAAATTTAATATGAATTAAAGCAACAGTGAAATGAACATATTCTTACTAAGTTAGAAAAAACTTGGGGTGACTAATCCCAAATTTGTGGTCAAAATAAAAAGATGGAACATCTTGGAGATCCATAACAAATAGTAGTGAAACCTCTATGAGCCACTGAGACAGCTCAAAGGACTAGGGGAGAAAAAGAGACAGAGAGAGAGAGAGAGAGAGAGGGAAAGAGAGAGAGAGAGAGAGAGAGAGAGAAGAGGGAGAAAGAAAAGGGAAGGAGAGGGAGGGAAGGAGGGAGGGAAGGAAAGTGAGAGAGGAGAGAGAGAGAGAGAAAGAGAGAGAGAGAAAGAGACAGAAAAACAGAGAGAGAGAGAAGGAAAGTAACTGCCAGAGAACCCTGAAGGCAGACTGGGTGACGAGGGGTGGCAGGCAGGAAACTGTAGTCATTGGTAGTGGAAAAGGGACACTGGTGGAAGGAGGGGTGTTGGATCATTTTATGACTGAAACCCAAACATGAACAGCTTCATAACTGTATATCTCACAGTGACACAAATTAAAAAATGAAATTTAAAAAATGAAATTAAAAAAACCATATATAAATAAAGGGGGAAAAGGGCTAATGCATAAATTTTGCATGTGGTAGGTTGGAGATTAATTCCCAGTACTGCATGGCCCCTAGAACACCACTGGGTGTGGACCCTAAGCACCATGTCACCCCAGAAAAACAAAATTAAACTTGAGAAGTCTTAAAATAAAGAAACGCATTTAATTCTGCTTAGCACAGCCCAAAGGTTAATTCTGATATACAAGATTCCTGTATCTAGCCCAGTGTAACATTTAAACATCTTCCTCATTTTCTATTTATATTCTTTCTCCATTTTTTATATGTTTAACAAGTACCTGACACTATCACACTTAGTCTATTTTGAATAACATATAATCATTTTCTACAAGTAGCTTAAATAAAATACAAAAAAAGCATTTTGAGAGTGTTAAGTGTCAAATACACATGAAGTTTTCTATTATTAAAATTATCAATAACACATAAAATTTAATCCTCTAAAAATGATTAGTCTTATCTTAAACTAAGAAGCTTCTGCACCTCAAAAAGAAACAGTGACCAAAATACAAAGACAGTCTACAGAATGGGAAAGGATATTTGCCAACTAAACATCTGATAAGGGGTTAATTTCAAGGATATACAAAGTACTGGTTGAACTCCACAAAAAGAAAACATTCAACCCCATCAAAAAATGGGGAGATGAAATGAATAGAAACTTTCACAAAGAAGAAATCTGAATGGCTAAAAGGCACATGTCAAAATGTTCCACATCATTAATTATCAGGGAGATGCAGATCAAAACCACAATGAGATATCACTTCGCGCCACAGAGACTGGCCCATATCCACAAGAACAAAAGCAACCGGTGCTGACGCGGATGTGGTGAGAAAGGGACACTCCTTCACTGTTGGTGGGAATGCCGACTGGTTCAGCCCTTTTGGAAAACAGCATGGATGATTCTCAAAAAATTAGAAATTGAGCTCCCATTTGATTCAGCAATACCATTCCTGGGAATATATACCAGAGAGGAAAAAAAGTATAGGCGAAGTGACATCTGCAATTATCTGTTTATTGCAGCACTCTTTACAATAGCCAGAATCTGGAAAAAACCTGAGTGCCAAAGAACAGATGACTGGTTAAAGAAACTTTGGTACATTTACACAATGGAGTACTATGTAGCTGTTAGAAAAGACGAAGTCACAAAATTTCCATACAAGTGGTACAACATGGAAAGTATCATGTTAAGCGAAATGACTCAGAAAGAAAGGGATAGACATAGAAAGATTGCATTCATCTGGGGAACATAAAGTAACAAAATAGGAAACTAACACCCAAGAATGGCCGAGATTAGTACCAGGAATTTTACTCCATGACTTGGAGGCCAACCACACATACTAGGGGAAAAGGGAGCTCAGATAAAGAGGGGAACACCAAATAAAGGTGTTGGGAGGATCTCCCAGGATGGGAGAAGCATGCTGAAAGTAGACTATAGACCAAACTTGACTGCCACTCAATGTTTCTTTTGCAAACCACAACACCCAAAAGGAGAGAGAGAACAGAGGGGAATGCCCTGCCACAGAGATAGGGTGGGCTAGGGGGGATGGAGGGTGGGAGGGATACTGGGATCCATGGTGGTGGGAAATGGGCACTGGTGGAGGGATGGGTGTTTGATCACTGTATAATTGAAACCCAAGCACAAAAATATGTAAGTCTGCAACTGTACCTCATGATGTCTCACTATTAAAAAATTTTTTATTAAAAAAATAAAATAAAATAGATTTTAAGCAGCAAAAAATAAATAAATAAAAATGATTAGTCTTAGTGTATTAGTGTCAAAATATTTCCATATATGCATATATATTATGCATTTTCTATATTTTATCAGGACTACTTTATCCAAAATTCTACTGTAAAGCAAGTATGTTTACTTTTTCCTGGGTAAAAAGAATTACATTATTTTCTATAACTGTAAATTGCCACAAAAGTATAGAATATCTAGTGTACACAGACTTACACACCAATAACATTTTGTTCATTTTTATCTGCCGACCACTCTAATACACATTACCTGTTCTGTGGACCATCACCAACTAAATATTCAACAATTCTATCCAGAGCACCTCGTTCTCGGGGAAGAATAGGTCTTGCTAAAGGTGGCCCCGGAGGATGATGACCTGGTACATAATAAACAGAGACATAATTTATATATATAAAATACCTCTACATTTTGATTCGCTTTATTTTTTAATTTAATTCAGATCTTTGCTTATCATTCTATAAAAGATTGGGCTAAACAACAATATTATTTTTTATAAATCTTTGTAGAGCATGTCAATTTTCTTACAAATACTACACTACATAAAAATATTTTGGCTTCCTTTTTCAAGCCCATATTCTCCCTTAGACATGCATCTCACTTGCCTGTCTGTTTCTTTGCACGGTTATCTCATCTCCAGAGAAGCCTGTGTTCTCTCTTGAACACACACTTCTCTCTTTTTCTCACCTTACTTCTTTCTTAACAAGTCTCAATGAAGACTATCTTGCTTCACAAAAATAAATAAATAAATAAATGTTTAGAAGTGATATTAAGAGCAGTGGTGGAAAGTCATGGCATATCTGTGGTACAGTAACTTTGTACACAGGAAAGAGAAAATACACATGCACAAGAGAGAAAAGGAAAATGTCTGCTGCAGAGGCAAGCTAGGAGGGATGGAGGGCAGCAGAAGGGAAACTGAGGACATTGGTGGTGGGAAATGTATACTGGTGAAGGGATGATGTAAGAACATTTTAATGACTGAAACCCAATCAGGAACAACTTTGTAATTGTGTTTCTCATTGTGATTCAATAAAAAAAATGAAATATCTTAAACCTTAAACCCCTTGCATACTTTTACAATATTGCATCTTATAATGTTATGAATAACTATTATAAATGCAAACATCAAGAGCAATCATTTTAGGAATACTGGTCATTTTCACACAGCTTGGCAAATTATCAAGTACCTGCTGGTTATTAATTTTCAAACATATGGGAGCTCTGTGGTAATAAACATTAAATAGATTCTCTTCCACAAATATGGCATAATGAAAAATGAATTATTAATCTCTATAAGAAATCACTTCACTCATTCTTATTTCTTGTACAACTAGTTATGTATTTGAAACTTTAGCAAAATGTTTTCTTTCACATGATCAAAAAAATCTTGGCCATGGCTTTTTCTATAAATCTATCCTTACATGTACAGTAGTTTTCATTATTTTACATAGATGCTAAACTTTCATTTCTTTAAAACAAATCAGATCAGCAAACATATGCAATAAATAGAGTTCTTCTATTAAGTACCTAATCAGCCAGTAGAAAATTAAAGATGAATAAATTTTAATATATTTAATTTTTTTCAATTAAAATACAAGGTTGTCAAAACAACCTTCCGTAAAACTTCTAAAAAGTATTTTTTCCATAATGGCATGTTCCATTCTAGAGTGATCTGTATGACCCAGGAGCACATACTCTTCCTTTACATTATGGGACTCACACTTGCCACTTTCAGATTTCCCTATTGAAAAATAAGCTAAAAGAACTTTTTCAATAACCTTTGTATGTATTTTATTTGTTGTGAGCATTGTTTATAATAGTTCAATTTTCTAAAATCTTATATTGCCTTTTCCTAAGGAAAGCAGAGTAAAAATCTACTATAATACCAGTATTTATATCGTTTGACTTTATTACATAACTGCCCAATACCTGAAGCACCTACTGACTAGCCTCAAAATCATTTTAAATAATACTTACGCAATTAGTCACCTAAATTATAATATCCTAAAATAAGTTTTTTGAGGGCTGGAGTGATAGCACAGCGGGTAGGACGTTTGCCTTGCACGCAGCAAACATGGCCGACCCGAGTTCGATTCCTCTGCCCCTCTTGGAGAGCCTGGAAAGCTACAGAGAGTATCTGACCCGCATGGCAAAGCCTGGCAAGCTACCCAAGACGTATTCGATATGCCAAACACAGTAATAAGTCTCACAATGAATGTTACTGGGCCCGCTGAGCAAATCGATGAACAATGGGAGGACAGTGACAGTGACAGTGAAGTTTTTTGAATATCCAAGAATCTGATAGAAATCTACATTAAAAAGTGATCTGCTGAGGCAGTGGACTTTCATGTCCCAGTCACAGTCCCAGAAAAAAGCTACAGAATAATATAATCTGTTACACTATAAAATGAGATCTTCTAGAGATTTATCATACTGAAGAAAGAGATCTCAAGGGCAAGGTAGAAAGCTCACTGGCTAGAGTGCATGCTTTGCATCCAGGAAGCCCAGTTTGGCTTCCCGAAACCACATGGTCACCTGAGCACTGTAGAAGCAACTCCTGATCCCCAAGTCCTGAATTAGGACTAGCCCCCTGAGCACTACCAAGTTTGGAACGAAAAAAAGAAGGAAAAAAGGGGCTGGAGCAATAACACAACAAGTAGGGCGTTTGTCTTACATGCAGCCAACCCGGGTTTGATTCCCAGCATCCCATATGGTCCCCTGAGCACCGCCAGGGGTAATTCCTGAGCGCAGAGCCAGGAGCAACCCCTGTGCATTGCCGGGTGTGACCCAAAAAGCCAAAAAAAAAAAAAAAGAAGGAAAACAAAATTAGAATCCAAAAATCTGAAATAATATTAAAGGAAGCATGTTAATTTAATTAAGACTCTATATTAAAACATCTAACAGGATACCTTAATGTGCTATGGTTAAAAACAGAAAAATTTACCTGTCCATTTTAATAAAACTATTACTACACATAAGTATCTTGCTGAAAATTGTTGATTTCATGTTCAAAAACATAATCAAAGATTTTAGCTAAAATACACGACTATATTCCAGAAACGTTCTCCTCTATCTCCAATTTGTATCAATCTGGAGTTCTTCTAAAACTGAATATAAAAAGATATGCTACACCGTTGACTACAGAATACCACAAAGTTTTATTGCCATTTAAACAGAGAAGCCATAACAGTTAAATGAGCTCAAGAAATAGGTTTCAGTATCACAAGGTGCCAGCTGTAAAGAGTTATGGCTAATTGAATATGGAACTCCTGCTTAATCAGATAACTGCACTGCCATTTCCAAATGAAATGCCATTTCCATACTGTCTGAAAATGGCCCATTTTATTGGTAACCAGAGAAAACAATATAAACTGTAAATAACATTAAGTGCTCTGTTTACCCATTCCAGGCATTGAAGTAGCAGGAGATCCAAGACGTCTTGGTAACACATTTGACGACAGAGCTGGAGTAATAGCTCGCTCTGGAGGTCCACCAGGAGCTGAAGTGTCTTTTGGTGATCCAGGTGATACTGGACCTTGTGGAGAAGGACCCTGGCTAGAGCTTACTGGTGCTGGAGAAAGATTTCTTTGAGCAATAGTTCGTTGACGAATCTCTGAAAATAAGAAAAAAAGTATACCTTAAACCCTTAAACTTAAGATCCAATACATATTAGCCAATACCAAAAATAACTGGGATTTAATAGTTTTGTGGCATCACAGAGCATTTGTAGGATCAAACCTGTTTGATGTAAAAATTACATAAAACTTAACATTGAAACTGATTATACCAGAGTACTCCAATTCTATAATTCAACTGTATATATTTATACTACCAGTTTTGATCTTGGTCTTGATCTTGTTATCTACTGATATCACTTCTTAAAATAAATTTAAGTAAAATAAAATCAATACTCAACTATGTGGCATGTATTTGCAGTAAATCGTTCTGATTTATGATGTAGTTTACCGGAATCTGAATAAAAATTTCAAACTGCAGATTTTCTCATTAAAAAATTTCTTTTAAAAGACTAAGAACAATGTGCAATTATCAAATACTGTGTGACAGAATTAATCTAAGTAGTCAGAGACAGGCTGAGAAGTATTCTTTTTTCTTTCCTGTGTTCAAGTCACACCCAGACATGCTTGGAGAACCATGCGGTGCCAGGATCAAACCAGGGGCTCTTGCATACAAAGCATATGCTCCAGCCTCCTGAATTATCTCCAGGTAACTGCAAAGTATTCTTTCTTGTTAGATTCCATTACACTATTGTTATTTGGGGGATAACTTTCTTTGGGTTTGGGGGAGGGGTATAGTTTTGCCAATTCATTCAACAAAGAAAACCTTTACTCTGTAAATACAATGGATCATAAGTATCTTTTTATCACATAAAGTATAAGTAAGATTCCCCATAACCACGGTTGGCAAATGTCCCAGGCATACTGAAACATGGCTACTCTCTTTTGTTTTCATATTGTCTGTTGCTGCTCTACAGGACTTGAATATTTACTATATGGTCCTTCAACAGAAAGTTTTGCAGCTCCCTACATGACAGTGTAAAATTAAAAATTGTTTTATTCCCCATTTCTTAAATGTCAGTGGTAGATTTCAATTAAAAAAAAAAACCCAAAACAATTTTAACTCTACACATCACATTAATTTGTCAATAACCTTGAATAATATGTTAAAACTAAAGAAGCTATATTTTAATTGGCAAAACTGATTAAAAGAAAATGCATATTTCCAAAAGCAAAATACTTTAGACATGAACTCTGTGAGATACTTAAAGATTTTCATTTAAAAAGAAAAAGAAAAAAAACTCATTGCAATATAAAGTCCAGCTCCAGAATAAGATTCTTAGTATACCACACTCCTATATTCTGATTAAGACCCTCAAAATGAGTCAGAAAGAGAGGGACAGACATAGAAAGACTGCATTCATCTGAGGAACATAAAGTAGCAAAATAGGAGACTAACACCCAAGAATAGCCGAGATAAGTACCAGGAGGTTTACTTCATGGCTTAGAGGCAAGCCGCACACGTTAGGGGAAAAGGCAGCTCAGAGAGAGAAGGGAGCATCCTCCCAGGATGGGAGATGCATGCTGAAAGTAGACTACAGACCGAATATGATTGCCACTCAATGCCTCTTTTGCAAACCATAGCACCCAAAAGGAGAGAGAGAACAAAAAGGAATGCCCTGCCACAGAGGTAGGGCAAGATGGGGGTGATGGGGGGTGGGAGGGATACTAGGATCATTGGTGGTGGAGAATGGGCACTGGTGGAGGGATGGGTACTTGATCACTGTATAACTGAAACCCAAGCACAAAAATCTGTAAGTCTACAACTGTACCCCATGGTGTTTAACCAATAAAAATTTTTAAAAAAGAAAGAAAATCATATAATCCATAAAAAAGAACCTTGGCCCTCTGGTCAGTAAGTTCAGAATCCTGGTTGTAGCTACATGACCTTAGGTGCTGAGCTTAGCCTACTCTATCTGTAAAATTGCAAGAGTAAATAAGATAATATTTGATAATTCATACTTGCTAAATATATATTACCTCATATGATAGTATTTTTATACAATCATTTTCAAATGACACAGCTGTAATTATGGGAAGCAAACAACTTTACATTGGTCTTTAGTCTCTAACCAAATTACTATAATAAATTATAAGCATGTCATCATTATATGAATGGAGCTGTCTATATATTTTGCTATTTTCCAAGAAATGCTTAAGTCAATTTCAGATTTTATGTGGACTAATCCTAATATCTTAATATATCTTACAAATTAAGTGGTCTTTTAATTATATTTTAATTATAAAGAACACATTAATAGATGATTAGATAAAGATACTTAGATCACTGAAATTAAGATCTGGTCACTTAAACTGTTCTTTGGGACTGGAGATGTAACTCAGTGATACAGCATGCTCTGCACATATGCAGTCCTGGTTTGATCCCAGGAACCAAATAAAGAAAGTCAATAAAAACAAGATACCAAATATTGTGAACCAGATAAAGTTTAACTCTACCCTATAAATGAGTTTAATATATAATAGAACTATATTAATAGTAATTATTATCCTTTTCCTTCTTGAACAAACCTGGGTTGCATCCTCTGAATGTGCATGCACTATGTGGAAATTAACAGAAGTAGTCTTAACATAAGTAGTTAACAAAGGAAACTCCTATGTCTAACATTCCATAACAAAAAAAAAAGGCCAAGCTTACTAATTTCCAAATTGAATTTTGGGCAAAAGGAATAAATAACAAAGAAATCAGAAAAGGGATAAGCCAAGTAACAAATAATTACAAATTCATCAGTAGCTTAAAACAATCAATAATATGATACCAAACCTTTATTTGGCAAGTATTATGAACTATTTTGTCTTTTAAAATAGTCCCTAATGGGACCAAAGAGATGGTACAGGGGCTAAGACACATGCCTTGCATTAAGACAATTCTAGATCTCTGGCACAAGGTGCTCCAAGCACTGCCAGGTACAGTTCTGGAGTTTCCTGAACACTGCCAAGGCAGCCTAGGTAGCCGCTGGATAATCTCTGGCACCAGAGAGCACAAGCAGCACTGCATCCTTGGGCCATGACACTGAACTACCACTGGTTGGCCAATAATCATGAAGAGTCAGCCCCAGATTTCCTGTCCAACCTATGGAAGACACCATCCCACCCCCAAATCTAAGGCAAGGCACTTGCCACTTACAAACATTATGTATTATAATTACTCCAAGAAGTCTTTAATGTTCCAAAAGTAGTTATTTTCGTTATATTAAATATTTCTGCATTTTAGGCCAGAACAATAATACAGCAAGGTGCTTGCCTTGTATGCAGACCCAGATTCAATTCCAGGTACCACACAGGGCTCCCCAAGCCCCACCAAGAGTGATTCCTGAGCACAGAGCAGGGAGTAAGCCCTCCATTGCCAGGTTTGACCCAAAATACAAAGAAACAAAACACTCCCTGAATTTTAATGTACACATATCTTCTCCCCATAAGATCTGCCAACCATTCTACCTCAATCTGTTCAAATATCATAAGTGTTCCAGAAAGTCCACTATTTACTAAAGGATGAAATAACACCTTGACCCTGAACAACTCATTCAATCAGAATCACACTCATGAAGTAGAAACACATCTAGGTTTTTTTTCATTTCACTCAAAAGCAACTAGAGTTAAAAATAAGTCTAAAACCTATGTTGTGGATGATCAGAGAAGACTGTACAGGAGTGAGAGCTCAAGCAAGGTGCACCAATTCAAACAACCTCAACCCTAGTTCAATCCCTGGCACAATACTTCAGCCCTGAGAAGTTACATGTGTGGCCCTTGTGGCACCTGAGCACACTCAGTGTGACTCCAGTGATCCCCAGCACTGTAGGGCCTGGGCAGCACTGCATCCCCAGGCCCCTGTACTAGGTTACTACATGCTGAGAATCAGCAGGAGCAGCCCTAGAACCCAAAAAACTGCTTGCAAGGCCAGGATTAAAAAATAATACTAATAAAAAGCTTTTTGAAAGTTTTAAATGATAAAACACTAGGGTGGTTAAAATCAGAAACTCTGAGATCAAACTATCTTGATTAAAATTTTGGCTCCATCCTAATTAGATACGCATAGGCATTTTCCAAGTTCATGACATCTCTCAGTTCAGCTTCCTCATAATAAGAATATGTAAAGACTGTCACTGTCCTCCCATTGTTCACCGATTTGCTTGAGCGGGCCCAGTAACGTCTCCATTGTGAGACTTGTTACTGTGTTTTGGCATATCGAATACATCACGGGTAGCTTGGCAGGCTTTGCCATGCGGGCACAATACTCTTGGCAGCTTGCCGGGCTCTCCGAGAGGGGCGAAGAAATCGAACCCAGCTCGGCCAGGCCGGCCGCATGCAAGATAAATGCCCTACTGCTGTGCTATTGCTCCAGCCCATGTAAAGACTAAACAAGATAATTAACAAAGGAGTTAGGGAGAGCACAGGCAAAGTATTTAATGTAAGTAGGAAATATTTAAAGGTTCTCAGGGTTATAATAAATTATAAAACAATCTAGAACATCTAAAGCAAATATTAAAATATAGATATTCATTTAAAAAGTAAAGGCTTTCCTTAAAATTATTTGCAACCTTGTTTAAATGTGAAGTTCATGGTCTATATAAAAATAAGCCTAGAACTCTAGCCTACTAGTAAATCATTCTTGAGAGGTCAGGAATTTGGTACAAGTGGAAGCACACATGCAACCCCCAACATCACCATGTATGGTCCCTGGCACTGCAAACATAAAAAATTATTCCTGTGCTGAATGTTCTATAACACAAATAATTTATCAGATATTCAAATATCTACTTTTTTTAAGTGCTGGTAGAAAAGTTTTATCTTTGTTTCTGTATTAAGCTGTAGCAGGAGGAATATCCTATCATAGTTAAAAGATCTAAGTTTTCATCCTAGCTGGTACCACCAATTCCTTAATGTAAAAAGGCCTTTTATGCACTCTGTATTTCAAATCTCTTCAAAATAATGAATATTTTAGCAGAACTACAAAGATCACCCTTATTTTCCTTAGCACTGGTCAAAGGTTTTTCTGAATCATGAATTACTGTGCTCACTTCTAGTTCCCACAGAGGAAAACTTCAGTGACCAGAGCAATAGTACAGCGGGGAAGGCATTTGCCTTGCATGAGGCCAACCCAGGTTTGATCCCCAGCATCCCATATGGTCCCCACCAAGAGTAATTCCTGAGTGCAGAGCCAGGAACAACCCCTGAGAATTGCTGGATGTAACCAAAAAAAGGGAAAAAAAAAAGACATAAAGAAAAGAAAAATTTCAATAAATAAAAACAAATTAAGCCTACAAATGATTCACATATCAAGAAATGTAGATTTAAATTTAGGGTCAACTCAAACGTGACAGCATCTCAGTATCCATAGTACAAACCATAATACCCAAAGTAGAAAGAGAGTATGGGAAAAATTGTCTGCCATAGGGACAGGAGCCGGGTTGGGATGGCGGGGAAGGGATACTGGGGACATTGGCGGTGGAAAACGTGCACTGGTGGAGGGATAGGTGTTTGATCATTTTATGACTGAAACTCAAACATGAAAGCTTTATAACTGTTATCTCACAGTGATTCAATTAAAAATAAAACACTGAAAAAAATTTAGGATCAACTTGACTTATATTTGGCGGGGGGAGGGGGAGGGGGTTCAGTAGCCACACCAGGGCTTACTCCTGTGCTCAGGGATCACACCTAGCAGTGCTCAGGGAACCATATTCAGTGCCAAGAACTGAACCCAGGTCAGCATCTTGCTGCACTATCTCTACAGGCCCTCACTTGGTTCCTGATAAATGTGATTATTAAATGTGGTTGGGTGATTTAGAGGAATCTATATTTAGGGATGCTTCTATTTTTTAATCAACATATGCTCAAATCTATTGCTTATTTCTAATAAATTATTCCAATGAATATAAAAATAATTAAAAACCATGCACTTAAATATCTTCCTTTTTAAAAAATATCTAAGGCTATATTCACTCTCATCACCTCTACATCCTCTACAAAGTTTTTAACTTCAGCTTCTGTCCTATTTTTCTACAACTATTTTCTCGATAGTAATGGCTTTTTAATTTTAAAATTATTTTTGAAATAACCTATCTGTTTTACATGCTTATAATGTCTACAAAAAATTATTTAATTGAGTTGGAATTTTAGGTCTTCAGTGTATGAAAAATTTTCAAGCTTGTAAACATTGTCCACTGTCCATTGTCCTGCATGCTGTCCTCCCGTTGTTCATTGATTTTGCTCAAGTGGGCCCAATAATGTCTCCATTGTGAGACTTGTCGTTACTGTGTTTGGCATATCAAATATATCACGGATAGCTTGCCAGGCTTCGCCAGGCAAGTGAGATATTCTCAGTAGCTTGCCAGGCTCTCCAAGAGGGGCGGAGGAATCGAACCCGGGTCGGCCCGATCAGCCGCGTGCAAGGCAAACGCTCTACCTGCTGTGCTATCGCTCCAGCCCATAAACATTGAAATTTTAAAATTAAAAATATTTACTCTCTAATCCCTTCCTTCTTATAGAGGCAAAACTTTTTGACCCCAACCTTCACTCCCCAACCATGCAATCTGGTTTTTGTCTTCCTTTATAACATAGTCCACCACTGAAAGTAGCACTGTTTTAGATACCAACAAATTTTCATGATTTGGGGGTGGATTTTTCTTTTTTGGCGGGGGGTAGGAGGAGTGTGGCAGGGAGGCCACATCCAGCAGTGCTCGGAGCTTGCCCCAGGCTCTGCATTCAGGGGTCACTCCTACTGGTGCTTGGAGAACCAGAGGGGTTGTTGGGGGTTGAACACAAGTCGGCCCCATGGAAGGCAAACACCCTACCTCTACCAATAAACTATTGCTTCAGCCCATGATACCAACCAACTTTCACCACCACATTATTGCTATGATTATAGCTATTTCTCTTTATCAAAACCCTATTGATTATCTATGAACTCAATGAACTTCCTTATTTCATCTACTATTCATATCAATTCTGAGATAACTCCAATCCGTAGCAGTAGAAATCAAACCCCAGAACCTAATTTGCAAATGTCTCACAGTAAAATAAGATAGAGATCAGGATTAGACTAGCATTCAAATCTAAGGTTTTTATGAAAACAATGTCCTCACTCTGCTATATAAACTGTCAAATGCAATGCCTCAGATGTCTTCTACTTGACTTACCATTTGCAGCCAATAACAGTGAATGCCATTCTCCCTCATTTCCACTTTCTGAGATGTCAATTTAACTCTGCTTTTAACTCTGATCATGTCATCTGTCTTTTTCCAGGGCTCCTCTTTCTTTGTCTCCATTTAACATCTCAAAATTAAATGGTTCTATAATGTACAAAAGGAGAGAGAGCAAGAAGATGCCTGCCACAGAGACAGATAGGAGGCGGTGGGGTTAGGGGGTTGGGGAGTTAGGAAGGACTAGGAGGGAAACTGTGGACATTGGTTGTAGGAAATGTACACTGGTGGAGGTATGGGTGCTGGAACACTGTATGACTGAAACCAATCATGAACAGCTTTGTGACAGTCTATTTCATGGTGATTCAATAAAAATAAAAATTATTTAATTAAAGGGTTCTGCAATAAATCCCCTTGCTCTATTTTTCTCTTCATGGTCAATTTAATAGTCAAATACTATCACCTATCTTATAACAATTCCTAATTTGCACCTTTCAAGCTTTTTCTGAGCTTCATACAAGTAACAAATACCTTTGGACTATACAGACTGAATATAACTTCCACTCAAAACACTAAGAGCAAATTCCTTTCTCTTATGCATACTACCTACTCCAATTCTTCACTTTATTTTGCTTACGACACTAATTATCTAATATCCAAGCCCAAAACCTAACGGTTATCTTGATTTCTCCCTCATTTTCTACTCCCAATTGCCATCAAGTCCCCATGTACTCTTAAATGTAAAATATTACTTAAATCTCAAGTATTTTGCCAGAACTTTATCTAAGGATGGCCTTTATCTCGTCTCAACATTAGATGCTAGCCAAACCCATCTCCAAATCTTCAGATTAGCTTTCTCTTCAATCTATATTCTCCTTGTAACCAAAAAAAAAAAAAAATTATAAGTTCTAAAACGCAAATCTTCTAGTGGCTTTCCACATTATTATATAAAGTTCCAACCTCCAGAGTTTTGCACATGAAATCCTTCAAACTAATCCCTCTTTCACATATAAGGCTCTACTTGAAGTTTCTCAAACTACAAAGTTGTTACCTCTTGACCTGTATGTGAGTGAAGTGGACCTAAAGAGTTCTTTCCTAATCCTAGTCTCATAACAAACTATTAAAATGTATAATGCATGACAATATGTGCCTATTTTTAGTATAATCCCTCCTCTACTAAACATTGTATATTTGTATATATTCTTTTCAATTAAGAGCTAATAGAAACTGTATCTTTGTAGTCACAGGGTGTGCAAAGAACATGAATTTAATAAAAGTCTAGGAAACGAATAGATTTTCCTCCTGTATTTCAATATGAAATTTCCAACCCATCTCCCATCTTGCATAGTATATGTAGTAAACAAAAGAATGGCCTCCACCACATGAAAAAAATGCTCCACATCATTAATCATCAAGGAGATGCAGATCAAAACCACAATGAGATGTCATTTCACACCACAGAGACTGGCCCACATCCACAAGAACAAAAGCAACCGGTGCTGGCGCAGATGTGGAGAGAAAGGGACCCTCCTTCACCACTGTTGGGAATGCTGACTGGTTCAGCCCTTTTGGAAAACAGTATGGACGATTATCAAAAAATTAGAAATTGAGCTCCCATTTGACCCAGCAATACCACTCCTGGGAATATATCCCAGAGAGGCAAAAAGTACATCGAAATGACATCTGCACTTCTATGTTCATTGCTGCACTATTCACAATAGCCAGAATCTGGAAAAAACCTGAGTGCCCGAGAACAGATGACTGGTTAAAGAAACTTTGGTACATTTACACAATGGAGTATTATGTAGCTGTTAGAAAAGATGAAGTCATGAAATTTACATACAAGTGGTACTACATGGAAAGTATCATGTTAAGCGAAATGAGTCAGAAAGAGAGGGATAGACATAGAAAGATTGCATTCATCTGGGGAACATAAAGTAACAAAATAGGAGAATAACACCCAAGAATGGCCGAGATTAGTACCAGGAATTTTGCTCCATGGCTTAGAGGCCAGCCACACAGGCTAGGGGAATAGGGAGCTCAAATAGAGAAGGGAGCACCAAATAAAGGGTGTTGGGAGGATCCTCCCAGGATGGGAGAAGTATGCTGAAAGTAGACTATAGACTGAACATGATTGCCACTCAATGCCTCTTTTGCAAACCACAACACCCAAAAGGAAAGAGAGAACAAAAGGGAATGCCCTGCCACAGAGGGAGGGTGGGATGGGGGGTATGGGGGGTGGGAGGGATACTGGGATCCATGGTGGTGGGAAATGGGCACTGGTGGAGGGATGGGTGTTTGATCATTGTATAATTGAAACCCAAGCACAAAAATTTTTAAGTCTACAACTGTACCTCATGGTGTCTCACTAATAAAAATTTAAAAATTTTAAAAAAAAAAGAATGGCCTCCACACCCCCATCTATGCCTTCAACCCCAGAAATTACAAACATATGTTGCTATAAGCAAGGGTAATTAATGTCATGGATGAAATTTAGATTATTGATCAGCTGACTCTGCACTGGCTGAAACACTAGAAATTCCAGCCATTTAAGAGGGAGCACAAAAAAGTTATCATGTTAACAATATGTACTATTTGCCAACATCAGGATTTTATTTTCTGGTGTGGTTCTGCTTTATAAATTAGAAAAACATTTGCCTTATAGTTCTTTATTTCAACATTTCCTTTGCAACCACTATGAGTAGAGTACTACTAAAAGTCATTTGAAGTTGCATATGGGATAATATAGTGTTATACAAAGAAATATTCTAATAAATGTCAGTCATTAAAAGGGAACCAACAATGCACCATGGAGGACCCAAACAGGTAGATTAAACTCAAAGTGGGATGAAGAAAGATATCATGGTAATGTGATGTTTATGTTGAACACCAAAAAAAAACCCAAAAAAAAGGTGGGAATGAACAGAAATGTCTTTGTTGCATGTGGGCAGTTTTAAAATAAGTCCAAAATTCTTTCTGTCTTCTTTTGTCTTCCAACCATGCCTATGTCCTTGGCCTTAATTTAAATATGTCTCTCTCCAGGAAAATATAGCTGAGCTGTTTTCAGGACTACTTTGTGTCTCCAGGGTTGCTTGATCTTAGAACCCAGACACCATGTTCAGAAAAGCTTAATACCTGTATTAAGGTAAGTGTAGCAAGGCATTACCAGGCAGCGCCTACTTGTTGGCTATGTAAGTAAGACATTTCAGTAGGCACACTGGAGCCTCAATCTTTAACCAACACTATGAAAAATATGAGCTGTTTCTGCCCAATCCTGCCCAAATTGTAGACTCATGAACTAAACAAATGAATGATATTTTATGCCACTCTTTCAGGGCTGACACATTACCTTGCAACAAAGTAGATAACAAGTAAAAACACACAAAAACAAATTTAATATTTTCTAAGATGTTTCCAGATTTTCATAATTGAACATTCAACCTCCCAAACAGAAAATATGAAACATCATTCCATTTGCTACCAAGATAAAAATGATTAAGATTACATTAATTTTCCATACATGTCATAAAATACAAGTGAATAAACTCTTAAAACATACTTAGATAAGAAGTTGTAATCCATTTGACAGAATCATTAAATCCTTATGCAGTATTTATTGATTTCAAATTTAGCTGTGGCATGACACAATTGACTTCTCTTGCTCATTTCATTAGTAGAGATGTGTTATATACAAAAGTGAAAAAGAATGTGTAGGTGGTTTTGTTTTAAAGAAAATACAGGAAGTTCTGTAAATACTTATTTTCAGCTCTCAGACTGCCTATCCTCCCATAATATATCCTCCCTTGTCCAATCGCCAAACTTATGTAATTAAAAATTTCAGTCATAACCTAGTCCTAAGTGTTGCCATTAAAACAACCACACCCCTCCTCAAGTTTAAGCATCTCTCTCACACACCACATGTACCTTTACAACTCATTAGTTCAATCATTCTTTCAACTCCAAGGGGATCCTCAATCTATTAATTATTACAAGGATGAGCAAATGTTTTCTGTAAAAGGCGAGACTTATATTTCAGAGTCATATTTATTTTCGAATGTTTGCAGATCATAAACTCTGTTGAGTATTCTTACTGCTATTTTAAGACTACTTAGTTTTTCAATCTAATAAAGATATAAAGTTCTTCCATTTCTCAATCCAGGATTGTAAAGAATTAGATAAATATAAGCATCTATGCACATCACTCTATTTAATGTTCATACACATATATTTTAAATTTTTGTTTATTCCACTGTGTAATAAAATAATTATGCTAACTTTCTAAGATTTAACATTCCTCTAATAATAATTCCTTATAAAAAGGAGTCAGAATTAGGGCTGGAGCAAAGGTACACGAGGTAGGGTGTTTGCCTTACACACAGCTGACCCAGGTCTGATCCCTAGAAACCCATATGGTCCCCCAAGTACTGCCAGGAGTGATTCCAAAGCACAAAGCTAGGAGTAAGCCCTGGGCATCACCAGGTGTGTCCCCTACCCCCCAAAAAAAGAAGTCAGGGCTAAACTGTAAGGTTTTCAAGAACAAATGTGAATCTAAAAATCTGTCTCGATATTCTAGAAGGAGTCTATAGAGGTATGACAACTAAGTATAAACGGAATCTTGGAACAGGAAAGGGGCATTAGGCAAAATTTAAGGAAATCTGAATAAACTTGGGAATCCAGTTAATAATAGTAAATCAATGTTGGTTCACTAATTTCAGTAAATATACCACAATAATTTTAAGATGTATATAATAGGTCCAGAAAGAGAGTTTATGGGTTAAGACTTTGTTTTGTTTTCAACTGACCCAGGTTAGATCCCCAGCACTGCATATGCTCCCTCAAGTACTGCCAGGAGTGATTCCTGAGCAGAGTCAAGAGTAAGTCTTGCACACTGCCAGGTATGGCCCCCCAAAAACTTTAAAAAATGGAAGGTCTTCAAAAAAAAGATAGCAGAATTAAATGACAAAACCTAAACTATTATTTCCAGTAGGTAGAAGAAAGTTGTTATCATATAGAATTTCTTAAAAAAAAAAAAAAAAACAAGGAAAAATCTCCAAACAGCAATTAATTACTACAGACCTGCAAGAAGGAATATTATGCTTCATGAGAAATACTTTTTTAAAGAAAAAATAAATTATGTTATAAGCTTCTTACAGTCTCATCTCTTTATTTTCCATGGTATCAGCACAAATGAGTTATTTAATACATTATCTTAAATGAATAATTTGCTTACATTATGGCTAAATGCTCATTCTTTCTAAAAGAATATTCAAACACAGTACCACAGATATCAAAAGGAGAGAAGCCAAAATGGTAATTACCATAATACCATATAGTATCAAAGGAAAAGCATTTATTTGGATTTTGAAAGCTTCTAAGGAAAGTTAAGTTTATATTCTTAAAATAGTTTATGTTGCCTAAATACTAAATATTTCTGATTATCTGTATCTAGGAATCATACATCAGGTTTAGTTTTCTTTTTAAATAGGGGCTCCAAAGCACAGCTCAGTGCTCAACAAGTAATGAGGTACTCATCAGCCTGGATTGCTAGGGACACACAGTCACTCCACAAATATTCTAGGCCCACCAAAACTACATTCAGGGATGCCCAGGTAGCCCCAAGGTGCTGGTGATCAGTCAGTCTAACCTCCATACCTTGCACATGGTAATATATGTGCTGAGCCTCTTTAGCGTAATCCCTGAACATTCTTTTAAATGAGAGAAAGAAAATATGTGCTCTGTAGTGCTACAGCTTTCAGCAAAGTATCACTTTTCTTAAATATATGTATCCAGTAGGGTTTTTTTTAATTATTGAATCATCATGAGATAAGTTACAAAGCTTTCACATTTGAGTTTCAGTCATACAATGATCAAACACTCATCCCTTTATCAGTGCACACTTTCCACCACCAATGTCCCTAATATCCATCCCCCCCCCCCCCCCAATCCTCCCCTGCCTCTATGGCAGACAATTTCCTCCATACTCTCTCTCTACTTTTGGGCATTATGGTTTGCAATATAGATACTGAGAGGCTACCACATTTGGTCCTTTATCTACTTTCAGCACACATCCCAAATGATCCCTCCAACATCACTGGCTTAGTGATCCCTTCTCTATCCCAGCCACCTTCTCCTCCAGCTTATAAGGCAGGCTTCCAACTATGGAACAATATTTCTGGTCTTTGTGTCCAGTTGGGTTATTTTAAAGTATTTTTGAAAAGTTAATATTCAGACTAAAAAAAAAAAACTGAAAACTACAGAACCTTAGCCAAAAAACCAAAAACCTTTTCTGTAATTTCTTTAAAATTATAAATGATAGAAAAATTTACACTACAAAGTAGAAATTTCATAGAACATACTTTATGTCTAATTTATTTTAAAGCTATGTAAAATTTTACTCTATCAAAAGAGCAGGCTCGTGTATTCCTATAAACCTAAATGCTAATAAGGAATTCTTCCCACATAGCCTCCCAATTAGAAAACCTAAAATTATTGTGAATTTTTTAGTTTTATAATTTTTTCCATCATTAAAAAAGAACTGACTTGGCGTCAGAGAGATAGTACAGTGGGTAAAGCATTTGCCATGACTGCAGCAACCCCAGGATGGATCCCAGCATCCCACATAGTCCTGAGCCTGCCAGGAGTAATCCCTGAGTGTAAAGTCAGCAGTAACCCCTTAGCCGGGTTCGATTCTCAGCATCCCATATGGTCCCCTGAGCACCACCAGGAGCAATTCCTGAGTGCATGAGACAGGAGTAACACCTGAGCACCGCTGGGTGTGACTCAAAAAGCGAAAAAAAAAAAATGCCACTTTTTAAAACGTGTATTATTTCAGGACCAGAGAATTACAGAGCAAGTAAGGGGCTTGCCTTGCACATGGCTGACCCAGATTCAATCTTTGGTTCCCAAGCACCGCCAGGAGTTATCCCAGCTGAGCACAGAGCCGAGAGTAAGCCCTGAGTGCTGCCAGGTGTGGCAAAAAAAAAATAATAATTTAAATACACAAAAATTTACATAATTTCAATGATATAATAATGCTGGTGCTTCATTAATAATCTGGCAAAACAATTTCAAAGTTAACATTATTACATAGCAGTAATTTTATTTTTTCTCTTTTTATTTAGTTTATTCTCTTCCTAAATAAATGACTTAAAAAAACATTTTAAAATCTTCTTAAAAGACCTCAAAAGTAAATCATATAATTGTGAATTTTTTTCTTAATAACAGATATTTCCAGAGTTAATTACTTGAATGCCGAGTCTTAGGAAATACTGAAGTTATTTAAATTTCAAATTATTAAAATCAATAACATATTTAATCTCAGAAGCTAGTCAACTCTTATCAACATATTCCTAGAAAATAAAAATGTAATAGAGGCCAGATAATACAATGGGCACAGAGATTGATTGCAATGAAGCCAATCGACTAGTTGTGCCACCCCCCCCCAAAAAATACAAAACCAATATATACTTATTGCGTTCACTCCAAATCATATCCCAAATTGCCAAATATAAATCAGTATAAAAGCATTCTACTTGAGTTTTTACACACCTCTGTCACACTTTTTGAACTCACTTGGGGAAATATGGATCTTTCCAACAGCAGCAGCAGTTTGTACAAAGTTATTTACCTTGTCCAGGTCTTGCAGTTACAGCTGCTCCAGCAGACGGGGGCTCAAACTCCTGTCAATTACAATAATGTTATTAGAGTGTCTGATTACAATGTACACTTTATTTTTAAAAAGAAAGAGTGATAGCAAGGCCTACCTTTGTTTTCTTTGAGTCTGGATCAAACCTTTCAAGAATTAATTTAGCTGTCTTATAAGTTTCCTTTTCCATGACCTCTTCAAGCTGTGAACAGAAACTTCCATAAACTGTCACATTTTAAAACACATATTCTACTTATTTTTTTTAAGTTCTATTCAAAAGTATTCAAGTATGAGGCTTAAAATAAAAAACATGTAATATATCCAGATAACACAAAAGACCTACTACAATCAAATAATTAAAATCCAGAATTTAAAATGGCTTCTAACCTCTAATGTGTTACTTATATTTAAGAGCTTTACTGCAAGGAAATACCAAATATTGCTAATTGTTTACATATAATGAGGAGAATAATTACATGCACCAACTTCAATAATGGAATGTGCAAAAATCTATCAGCCGTCATTATTGGAAGTTATTAGACATGACAAGCAAATGACAGGCAATTCCTCAGATTTATTTCCTCATAGCACTTAATGCTATTAATTTAAAGAAGGTCGTTAGCCAAGAGCTTTACAGAATAAAATCTCTGTGCCAATTAACTGCTGTCAGCATCGATTTTAGATTATTTATTAGCAGAAGCAATTAGCTTGCTGCAAATGCAGTGAAAACTCACTAACTGGGAGAACAGCCATGGAATTTGTTCAAATGACTTTAAAAGATAAAGCTCTCCCTACCCACCCCCCCTTTTTTTTATTTAGAGTCAAAGAAATTTCAGAGGGTGAAAAAAGAGACACAGTAAGAAGTTAAAAATTTTACTGAATTCTGTATTCACACTAGGGACTGTAATTAATGCTTCACAATTATAGCATTTTATTTATAACCACTCAAGTCACTTTATGGCTTAATATATTGGTTTAATTTAAAAAGTAATCACTAGTAAAGTATCATTTTAGCAGTTATGGCCTAATATTAGAAAAAGTTTAACTTTAGTACTAGATAGTCATGGTTATGACAAACAGCTAATGAATAGAATAAAATGCTTTTGCAAAAACTGAAACAGGACCTTTCCTTCTCGGTGATCACTAACAGCCACTTAGATTCATTAAATATCATATTTATTTCAGAGGGCATTTATTTTTAAATGCAATGCAGAACAGATTTACCAAGTTAAAAATGCAGCTTAAAATATGCTGCCACAATAGTAGTGGTTAGTAGATAACTCATTAAAACTCAATTCAACATTAAAGAAGCCAAGGATTTAGAGGTTTTATTAACCTTGGAAAAGTGAAACTGGAACATTTCCTAATTATTTCAAAATTATGATAAATTCTCAAAATGAGCTATTTTAATTTTCTGGTATCAAAAACTTGTTTATAATTTCACTTTAGAGTTGGAGAAAACCTGGGAATGAGGACAGAAAGAGGGCATGACTGGACACATTCTCAAATTAACATAATCTACATAAAATATCAAATAACTGAATACCTGATCCCTACAAATTAACTTTTGACATTTTATACAAGTGCTGTGGCAATATAATTTTTTTTGCAATAAGATATGGTTATAGCTATACAACACAATAGTTATTATGCCAACATGATAAATGAGCACTTGAAAATGTTCCTTACACAACTAAAAACTGATTTGAAGCCTATTTTATTTTAAATAAAGTAAATTTTAAAACATAGAAAAAAATTAAGATGCACAGATACATAAAGTTACTAGCTATTGATTTATACAAGAGTTCCAGATTGAGACTATTATTTGTTTTAAGAGGTTATATCAAAACCATACAATCAAGTTATTATGCTTCCTGACCACTCCGTGAGCATCTGTCTATGTGTGTATTTTAAAATTATTTCAAAAGGCACTGAATTACACAAAAACATTCTCCTCTGAATATACTTCTAACAAAACAATTTCATCTAATAGCTTGACTAACACACTTATTCGCACATTTTAACTGAGTAATTCAGATTTTATTGTTTTTGTTTTGTAGTGACAGAGATGGAACGCAGTCACACACATGCAAGGCATGTTCTCTATCACACAGCCACATCCGAGGCCCAGAATAACTTGTTTTAAATAGACATTCTGATCTGCAAAAAGGATATGAACTTGAAACTTTGAGGTCAGAAAAGGTCTAGGTTCAAAGCACGTCTTGATTCTTAATTAACTAGAAAGAACTTGAACAAGTCTGTTAGTCTTAATTTCTCCTCTTAGAAAGCAAAAACATTAAAACTTTCTTCAGGGGCTGGAACAATAGCACACCTCGACCGACCGTGGTTCGATCCCCAGCAACCCATATGGTTCCCCAAGCACTGCCAGGAGTAATTCCTGAGTGCATGAGTCAGGAGTATACCCTGTGCATCACCAGGTGTGACCCAAAAAGAAAAAAAAAACTTTCTTCATATAACTGTTATATAATTTAAATAAAGTCTAAGAGAAAGCGCTCATGACATACTTAACACAGTAACATGCAACTGGCAATGATATATTAATTATTCAGAATGGGTCTAAACCAAACAGTTTCCAAATATCCAACATAAATTCCAGGTATAAGAAATTGGATTCTCAAAGCTAAATTATAAATTACAATGCATATTCATATAAGTTTACAAATTTTAAATAACATCATTTTTCTGCAATGTGGTTATACTATACCATGAAATGCTGTGAAATAGTAAACATGATATATATATATATATATGGCTATGTATAAGAACCTTTTAATTTAAAAAGGAGAATAAACAACATAACAACATATGAATGCTTATTATAAATCAATATTATTTACTAAAATTATATATTTTGGAAAATGTAAAAAGTATTTGTACCTGTTAACACAAAGTGTTAAAAAAAAGTTTTAAGCTTGAAATAACATCTGTAAATAAGATTTAAATGCTCATTTTTGAAATAGACTATTCATCCTTCCCTTTGTTGTTACTGGGACATGCTGGGGTTGTACACTTGGATGTGGTGCTCAGCACAAAAGAACAACCTTGGCTGCCCTAACAGTATTTTTTGGTCTTCCTGTTTTATGGCAAATTAAACATAGAAAAATATCTTTATCTTTCATTTTGAACTGAATTTGATCGAATTGCTGAAAGTATGCTCAAAACCACTTAGAAATCAATCAAATCACTTAAAATTAATTTAGAGCAGTTGGAGGGCGGAGGGATTGTGGGGGGTAGGGGTATTTTTTTTTGAGGGGGTATTAGGAGCCATATCTGGCAGTGCTCAAGACTTACTTACTTACTGGCTTTGAGCTCAGAGATCACTTCTGGTGGTACAGTGTCGGGGATCTAATTAGGGTAGACCATGAGCAAAGCAAGCACTTTACTCACTCTCTCAAGTCCCTAGAACAGTCTTGTACAACAACAAAAATATTGTCTGCTAACTTGCTGTTGAAATGTCATTTTTACGAACAGATTTTAAAGTATTCTACAATAATAATTACACTCTTCCTCCCTTTAATTCTTCTATTTAAGTGTTTACAAAGATCTCTGGCTTATGCTGAATATTCAAACACCAAATAATCCCAGCAAGCATTACTGGGTAACATAAAAACACTTATGATACTTTTTTAATGTGCTGAGCAGCGCTATACAGGACCACATGCTGAGGTTGCCATGTTAAGGCCATCTTTGTCTTTCAACATAATAGATATATTTAACGTAGGATTTTACATAGTTACTGATCTTTGTAGAATAACACTATTCATAGGAGTCAGAATTCTTAAACATAGTTATAGTTTATCTCAAAGTCAAAATGACTCATTAAGGGCTGGAGTGATAGCACAGCGGGTAGAGCATTTGCTTTGCCCGCGGCCAACCTGGCTGACCCAGGTTCAATTCCTCCATCCCTCTCAGAGAGCCTGGCAAGCTACCGAGAGTATCTCGCCCGTACGGCAAAGCCTGGCAAGCTACCCGTGATGTATTCAATATGCCAAACACAGTAACAAGTGTCACAATGGAGACGTTACTGGGCCCGCTCAAGCAAATTGATCAACAATGGGAGGACAGTGATAGTGACAGTGACTCATTAAATAGGACCACTTCTCTACTCCATAACCTTATCCTGCTCCTACATCCATATTAACCTACAAGCTCTGCATGACAGAACTTCTTGCTCTTGCTTCCAACCACCTATAAAATTCCTTTGAACCATTTCTCCCAAAAGCCACTGGGTTCCACAATTTGTTTCTGAGTCTCTGGGATCATGGCCATTAAGCAGCTTGATCAGGAGCCAGAGAGGCCGTTTGTGGGTGGCGACTCGGAGTCTTGTTGGAACAGGGAGAAAAGGCTCCACCCCCATCCCGTGAGGCCCCGCATGTCTCTTCACTGCGGGCCCAAACCTGACTGTCCAGTGGCCTCTGGAGGATGGCAGCGACCGGGCCGCCAGGGGGAACAGGTGCCAAGGCACGAAACCTATTCCCACCTCGGGTGGCCCAGCACCAATAACCTACTGCAGGGACTGGACGCATTTCTGCCAAAAGCTGCTGGGTTCCATGATTTCTTTCTGAGTCTCTGAGGTCATGGCCATTAAACAGCTTGACCAGGAGCCAGAGAGGCCGTTCATGGGCAGCGACTCGGGGTTTTGTTGGGACAGGGAGGAAAGGGACAGCTCCACACCCATCCTGTGAGGCCCCGCGTGTCTCGTCACTGCAGGCCCAAATCTGACTGTCCAATGGCCTCTGGCAGAGGTGGCCACGGTGCCGCCAAGGGGGAACAGGTGGAGGGACAGCACCCTTTCCCCGCTGGTGTGGCCCGGCAACAGTAACCTACTGTGCGGTCTGGACACATTTCTGCCAAAAGCTGCTGGGTTTCGAGATTTGTTTCTGAGTCTCTGGGATCATGGCCATTAAGCAGCTTGATCAGGAGCCAGAGAGGCCGTTCGTGGGCAGTGACTCGAGATCTCATTGGGACGGGGAGAAAAGGGCCGGCTCCACCCCCATCCCGTAAGGCCTCATGTGTTTCGTCACTGTGGGCCCAAACCTGACTGTCCAGTGGCCCCTAGAGGATGGCGGTCACCAGGCCACCAGGGGGAACAGGCCAAGGCACGAAACCTATTCCCACCTCGGGTGGCCCAGCGCTGTTAATCTACTGCAGGGACTGGATACATTTCTGCCAAAAGCCGTTTGGTTTCAAGATTTGTTTCTGAGTCTCTGGGATCATGGCTGTTAAGCAGTTTGAACAAGTACCAGAGAGGCCATGCCTCCAAGTATATAGCTGAGCGGGAGGTAATTTGTGGGTGTGTCTCCCACATACATAACTTTTGGCCATTTCCTTTCTCGGTAAACTTTGTCCCAAGTTTTTAGGGTCTAGCCAAGGCACAGCAGCAATTTTGGAGTATCTGGAAGTCTGAAGGTGCCATCAGGCTGCTGATACACTCACCTCACAGGTTCAGATTGAACTGCTGGCAGCACCATACCCCCAGTCTTGAATATATTTTAATACTATTTACAAAGCTCTAAATGTTAAAGTTAACACAATCATTAATGAACAAAATTGGTTTTAATTACAGTTAGCTTATGATCCAAAGGAATGTCTCTACTTTTTTCCTCAGTACCAGCACAATCATTAACATTGTGCTTCTTATTAATTTATCCTTAGCACCTATTTTTCTGAAAACTGTATCAAGCTTTGTTTGTATCAAACAAAGCAGGTCTACCAAAAGCTTCAGTCATCAAGTCTAGCAGCAAGAGTATCACAAACAACAATCAAGTCAATGCAAATTTTGTCCCTCAATTAATAAGTTACAGCAGTCAACTTATTTTTAATCACCCTCTAAACAGATTGTCATAACTGAACAATTTTGTAACACTGATGCCCCCACAAACTGTTTAGATGCTGAATTCTGAACTGAATTTGCCAACTGTCAGGGCTAAATTGATGAAGCATCTTTTATGTTATGATTTCTTCAGAAGTTACTAATAGTTGGATTACTAAGTTGTTCTCTATTACTAGTTGACTCTATTATTCTACCAAGAGTTTTTTCCCCAAATCTTGCCTTTCTGTTTTAAATCAATATTTCAAGTAGATACAAGTAGAGCGTGGCTGTGATCACAACTACCAGCTCTTATCACATCTTCTATATTATTAAGAACTTCTATATTACAGTGTATTTATACACTCACTTTGATTTCTGGGTTTTCAGTAATGCACAGAATGACTATCAGAAATATGGTAAGACTTCACGTAAATATTTATCTTTTAACAAGGACCATCAAAAATATCAATGCAATTTGAGGATCTAGAGTTTGAAAATTTTTATTGGTAGCATTATCATGTTATATGTGATCTTATTTAATGGAATTTAACCAGATGCAGATGATCGATGTTTGGTTGACTCTTGACTCTGTGTTCAGGAAATACTACTGGTAGGGATCAGGGGACCAAATGCAGTACCGGGGATTGAACCAGGTCAACTATGTGCAAGCAAGTTCCTTATATTTGTTGTTCTATATTAATCTCTTCAGTCCAAAAATGTCAATGCAATTTTAGTAAATGTTTCACAGATCACTGAGGCATCAAACAAAAATTCTTTCCATATTAAAATTACTTTTTAAATACTTAAAAATATCAAGACTTAACTTTCCAGTTTCTCTTCTTACCAACTTACAATAATTTTTAACCTAATTTTAACCTCATAAGATGTTAGTTCTAAACGTAATTGTTATATGTTACATGTCAAACCAAAAACATTGATCATCTGCACTGGATTAAATTCCATTAAATAAGATCTCACATAACATAATAATGCTACCAATAAAATTTGTCATACCTCAAAATATTAAAAAAGGACATGAATTCAGTAAGTTAGCTTAATAATAGTTAAGTTATAACTTAATAATAGTTAAGTTCCTTTTACTTATTATAATCAGTTAAGTTTATATATCAGTTAAGTTCAATTCATTTATTAAAACATTGTATACCTCTAATATCTAAGACTCATTCTCTTACTCTTAACCCTATTTCAAATACAACTAATGGACGCATGTAACTAGCCCCACAACAAATACACATGTGGTCAAAGTTACTGAGAGAAAACAGAAAAACAACTTTTAAAAAATTCTTTCTCTCTCCTTTAACCAACCTTTTCATACTAAATTTTTCTTTTATAAGGTATCTTGATCCCCTTTCCTGGTTTGTTTCTGTCAAAAACCTGAGAGCTGGCTTAGACAGATACTCAGTTCTTTTTTGGTGTTAATACATCTGTTATACCTCTCTGCCTCCTTTACTCCTCCAATTGATTCATTTACTTCTCAGCTTCCTAATGATAAGGAGTCTTGGAATCACAAACACCTAACTTGCCTTTTTCTTGTCCATCATTATTAACTTGAAAAATTAATTTGGTTTCATTTCATCACTAAAATGGTATCTAAGAGTATACATGTTTATGAGAGTCACTACATACAACATAAATTATTACATTGCTAATTTACTACCTTCACATAAATTAAACTCAAATGAAAGATAACTTACTATTTTTTTCTTCTGGGATTTTAAATCATCCAATGCTTCATCTAGAAAACAAGATTTAAGCCAAGATGAAATGAGATGTCAAGATTCTTAGAAATGAGAAAAAAAGTCATTCCAAGTTACATATATAAAAACATTAAGCAACTGCAAAAAGTCCTTTTTAACTGAAAAGCTACCTGCAAAAAAAAAAAAAAAAATGAACTCTGACCTCTATCTAATGCCAGGCACAAAAGTCAGATCACAAGTGGATTAAAGACCTCAATATCAAACTTGAATCCATAAGGTACATGGAGGAAAATATGGACAGAACCCTTCATGACACTGAAGCTAAAAGCATCTTTAAGGATGAAATACCATTGACCAAGCAAGTGAAAACAAAAATGAACAAATGAGACTACATTAAACTAAGAAGCTTCTGCACCTCAAAAGAAACAGTGACCAAAATACCCAGAGAGCCCACAGAATGGAAAGAATATTTACTCAAGATCCATCAGATAAGGGGTTAATATCCAGGATATACAAGACACTAGTAGAATTGTACAAGAAAAAAACCTCCAATCTCATCAAAAAATGGGGAGAAGAAATGAACAGAAGCTTCCTCAAAAAAGAAATACAAATGGTCAAAAGGCACATGAAAAAATGCTCTACATCGCTAATCATGAGGGAGATGCAAATCAAAACAACAATGAGATATTAACTCACACCACAGAGACTGGCACACATCAAAAAATAATAAGAACAAGTGCTGGCGCCAATGTGGGAAGAAAGGGAGTCTCTTTCACTGTTGGTGGAAATGCCGACTGGTCCAGCCTTTTCGGAAAACATGGGCATTCATTCAAAAACTAGAAATTGAGTTTCCATACAACCCTGCAATACCACTTGTGGGAATATATCCTTTTTTTTTTCTTTTTGGGTCACACCCAGCAATGCTCAAGGATTACTCCTGGCAGTGCTCGGGGAACCATATGGGATGCTGGGAATCGAACCCAGGTCAGCCGCATGCAAGGCAAATACCCTACCCACTGTGCTATCACTCCAGTCCCTGGTAATATATCCTGAGGGTGAAAAAAAGCATAGTAGAAATAATCCCTGCACTTGTAACTTCATTGCAGCACTGTTCATAATAGTCAGAATCTGTAAACAATCCAAGAGGCCGAGAACAGACAACTGGTTAAAGAAACTTTGGTACATCTACACAATGGAATACTATGCAGCTGTTAAGAAACATGAAGTCATGAAATTTGCTTTTAAGTGGATGTTCTTGAAGAGTATCATCCTAAGCGAAATTAGTCAGAGAGGGACAGACATAGAACAACTGCACTCATTTGTGGAATATAAAATAACATAATATGAGACTGATACCCAAGGACAGTAGAGATAAGAGCCAGGAATATTGCTCCATACTTGGAAGCCTGCCTCATGAGCTGGAGGAGAAGGCAGCTGGAATAGAGAAGGGATCACTAAGTCAATGATGGTGGAGGAATCGTTCAGGATGGGAGATGTGTGCTGAAAGTAGATAAAGTACCAAATATAGTAAGCCTCTCAGTATCTGTATTGCAAACCACAATGTTCAAAAGTAGAGAGAGAATATGGGGGAAATTGTCTGCCGTAGAGGCAGGGGGAGGGTTGCGATGGCGGGGGTGGGGGGGGAGGACGGACAATGGTAATGGAAGATGTGCACTGGCAGAGGGATGGGTGTTCGATCATTCATGAAAGTCAAACATGAAAGCATTCTAAGTGTTGCCCATGGTGATTCAATTAAAAAATTAAAATAAATTTTTTAAAAAGAAAAAAATTGTTTTCCATTTTGGAGCTATACCTGGCTGTGCTCAGGGCTTACTCCTAGTCAGAGGACTTTATGGAACGCTGAGGATCAAACTCAGGTCATCTGTGTGCAAGGCAAGTACCCTGACCACTATACTATCTCTCAACTCCCTGTATTTGATTTAAAATGGTTTTTTTTTTTCACACAGGTTTTGTTTCAGATTGAAATAAATCCATGAGGAAATGATTTTAATTATGCATATTCAGCATTTGGAAGACATTTATAAAATTTTCTACATTCTTAGTATATGCCTTTTACCATGTCATAACAGTGAAAATTAATCACTTCTATTGAAAACTAGTAAAAGCTTCTCAATTAATACAAATAAATGCATCTTGAAATATAAAATTTCTTTTTCATTTTCATTTAGAAATGAAAATTGTTCCTGCAACAGTGTTTGAGCCCAGATAACATGCCTGCTGCAAATCAGTTTGGGATACATCTTGTTTCTTTTAACTTTTCATTGCACATTTTAAAATTATTTGTCATTGCAATGTACTTGACTTTTTAATATTACTAAAACTTATCACAGTGTTTTACCAAAACAAGTAGCACTGTAACACTGTCCTCCCATTGTTCATCAATGTGCTTGAGCGGGCACCAGTAACGTCTTCATTGTGAGACGTGTGGTTACTGTGTTTGGCATATCAAATACGCTATGGGTAGCTTGCCAGGCTTTGCCATGTGGCGGGATACTCTTGGTAGCTTACCAGGCTCTCCGAGAGGGGCGAAGAAATCGAACCCGGGTCTGCCCAGGTTCGCCACATGCAAGGCAAAAACCCTACCCATTGTGCTATCACTCCAGCCCACCAAAACAAGTATTGTCATGTTTTTCAACCTTGAATTGCATTTAGAACCATGATGAACTCTGCTAAAGATGCTAATTTCAAAACCAAAACATTTTAATCTATGCTCAGAGCTCAAAATATCATAATAAAACTTTTATCATATTAAGGCTTCAAACTGCATAGCAGAGCAGGGTAAAGACATTCATTCAGCTCCTATTTCTGACATGTATACATAACTGACAATAGGTAAAATTCATGAGACCAACTGAAGTTCCGCATTTATACTACACTAGTTCAATTATCACAAACCTGGTTCAAAGTTCAGAGTTCACAGTGTTACCTGCCATGAATAATACAATGAAAAACCTACAGAATTTTAAACACCTTACAGTTCCATAAGCTTTATAAATTAGCCCAATAAAGCTTTTTATTGCTTCACATATATTTTTATCACCAATAACTGTACTACATCTCATCAGATTCCACTTCAGCTTAAACTGAAGTAGTGCTTTTCAGCTTCTTTGAAAATGAAGTTAACTGGAATATTTTTCATAGAAACTAATCCCTTAATTACTTCACATTCAATATTGACTCCACAAATAAACTACAAGTGAGCGATATCAGTAACATCTTTGAAATCAAGAGGCAAGGAAGGTTACTTGAAATAACTTGCTTGTTTTTAAATTGACTGTGCTACTTCCAATATTTTTAGCTTTTTAAGTGTTCATGCCAAAAGGCTACTACTAGTCTTAAACAAGTATGTTTTCTCTGAATACATCTCTTCAGCTGCTGAAACTGAACACACTTTAATTAATTCACTAGTGGTAAACAGTTCTCCTTGCTTCACAAGTCACTCAGAAACTTAGTTTGATTGAAGCTACATTTTTACTTTTTATTTTAATGTAAAAATTTTGCTTTGATGAGGTACTTCATTTTAAATGTTTCTATTTTTTGTTTTTCTGTGAGTGGGGAATATGAGTACTCAGTACGGTAATATTAATATATATTGTATTCTTTCAGCACAGCTATAATGTCATGACAAAAGACAGTTTTGTGTTTTGTTAACAAAATGATCTACCCTCCAATGTGTCCTGAAAGTACTACATTCAAAATCCAATTTTCTCCTCTTCTTTAGTTTTTGGATAAGTATACACTGGTAATAAAAAAATAAATAAATAAAATTGCCACAGTACAACAATACACAGAGCATTTGAACACTGTCAAGTTATAACTGCATCACTGTGATTTGTCCTGCATCCCATAATAGCCTGAAGTGTTGAGAGCACCACATACAGGCTGTCACAACTACTCAACTCTACTGCTGCAGAATGTAGCTAAAAACAACATCGAAATGAATGGGTATGGCTGTGTTCCAATAACAAAATAAATTTGAATTGCATACAATTTTCATGTCACAAATTACTCTTTTCAATATTTTTAAATATTAAAATGTAAGATTATGAGTTGCTCAATGTGGTAAGATTTACTCAAGGTCTACTGCAATGTGCTAATTCTTACTCTATAATAATACAACTTATGTACCGAAGAAAATAAATCAATTAAAGAACAAAAAACAAGGACAATTTTTTAAGCTTCAGGCTTATAACCAGTAACTGAACTATTTTCCTGGGAGTCTACAAGGTTACTTTCCTGCTAGTCCCGGAAAATAGTTCAGTGGTAGAAAACAGGCTTATCATATATGAGGCCTTGGGGGTCTATCCCCTGTCCCTCTCCTCAAAATTTTATTAGATTAGATATAAATTTAGATAGGCTTAGAGACAGAGATACATATATACACACAGTATGGTAACTGAAGTTTGCTTTTACAAAAGCATAATAGTATAAGACACTCTTTTGTAAAGTCTGTTTTAAATATACATAAAATATCTCTTCAAATGAATCTGAAAATGTTTTCCCTTTCCCTTTTGTCATTGTTGAGAAGAAGTTAAGACATACTGGGTGTGGTGCTCACATGCCTGATGTGGTGCTCACACACTTTTTTCAGAAGTGGTGCTTTGCTGAGGGTTGCATACTTGACTGCAGTGTTCTCTAGAAATAGCACACTTTAGTTATGGCTCTGGTGCATATTAGACCACAGTGTGCTTAGAGATGGCATACATTGCTGTGGCACTGAGGGCTGCAAACACTGCTGCCAGAATCATACTCAGCATGAAGAGTGTGGCAGGACTGAATTCTCAGACTCCTATCTACAGGGCTTGTGCTCAACCACTGAAATACCCCAGGACTCCTTGAAAAAAGTTGTAGGGGTACACTCAGCAGTGCTGGTGGGTAAGGGGGCCTGGGTAAGCCATCCCAATGATACTTGGCCTGGCAGTTAGGGTTTGATGGTGCGGTGTTCATGTCCAGCACTGCTACAGGGTGCCAGGCAATACGTGACAATACTCAGTGGCGCAGGGGAGTTAGGAAGGGGCATGTACTGACAAAGATCAAACTCAGGGATCAAACATACTAGGCATATTCCACCACTTACAGCTATTTCCTACCTATAAAGTCTGTAATAAGAACCCTGTGGGGTTGAGAAATGAAACAGGGGATTTGCCTTGCACACAGCTGACCCTGGTTAGATCTCTAGCACCACATATAGTCCCCTGAGCACTGTCAAAAGTAATTCCTTCAGTACAGTCAGTAGACCCTAAGCATAGTGGGTATGATCCCCAAGCCCTCAAAATTAAAAGAAAATAGAACACTAAATTGTTTTTAAATAGATATATGACACCAGCATGACTAAAACAGAAGTGAAAAGGGGAAAACATGAGAAGAAATAAAAAAAAATGGACATAAACCAGAAAGTTGGGGAAAGAATTCTGAATTTACTCTGATGGTAGCATGAACCCATTGGAGAATTTTAAGAACTGATTTATACCTTTTAAGATAGTTCAAAAATTGTTGCTATGGTTCAAACAAAAGATAGTGATGGCCTCAATTAGAAATCTAGCAGAGTAATTATCAGTAATTTTGGAGGTGATTTAGGACTAAGAAGTGGGGGGAAGAAATGTATGGTAGACTAAAGGGAATATGAGGTCAGTATAGGAGTTCCCCTAATTCCATCCCAGACGACTACACTGAAGCATAGAAAAACATCTAGAGGTACTGTAAATCACAGAGCCTCAATTGGTACAAGAAAGTAATTTAAAAAACAAAAAAGCATTCTAGGGCTGCAGGAATAGTACAGGGGTTTAGGCACTTGCCTTACATACAGCCATTCCTGGTTGGGTCCCCAGCACCAGTCCCCCTAGCCACACCAAGAGAGATCTAGGTTAAGCCCTGAGCACAAATCAAGTGTGGCCCAAAAACAAAACAAAAATAAAACTACCAAAAGAATACATGGAATATGACAATGTGTTGAGTAACAGATGACACTAATGATGTGTTTGGCAGCTCTTGTGTGTTCACATTAATTTTCTCCATTAAACGAGACATCAGGTTCTTTAGTGGCCACATAGATTTTGTGTGGTTTTGTTTAAATTTTAAACAAATTTTAAATCTAAATTTTCTGTTTGACTGACTGGTTTATTTTAGTTTTTGATAAGCACACAGGTATTAGTGATTTGAGAAATATACTCTCAAGTGATTCAAGGAAAAGTATATTCTCGGGGGTGGGGAGGAATAAACCTATTAAAAAAAACTACAGTAGTACAGTATGGCAGTGCTGTGTTGAGTACACCTCTGGTATTTGCAATCACAGATATAAAATAAGTATGGTCATTGTGATGTATGAAATTATTCTAACAAATTTAGCTGCCCCAATAACATCAACTCTATAACACAGATTTTGTCAGTGAGTGATTAATAATAAAGGCCCTCCCATTGATCATCGATTTGCTCGAGCGGGCCCAGTAACGTCTCCATTGGAGACTTTGTTGTTACTGTGTCTGGCATATCGAATACTCTCGGTAGCTTGCCGGGCTCTCCGAGAGGGGTGGAGGAATCGAACTCGGGTCGGCCATGTTGGCTGCGTGCAAGGCAAATGCCCTACCGCTGTAAGTGATTAATTATATAATTATATTTACACAAGTAGTCCTGGAAGGGGGTAAAGCAGCTAACAGTGTTTGCAAGGGAAGGTCACTGAGCTACACCACAGAACTTAAACTGGACAGAAGAGAAGACATGAATAAGAAAGACAATTTTACAGTCATACTTCTGTATGAAGTAGCTTCTTGAATCTTAAAGTATTTTTCAAAGCAAATGACATTTATGATGTAATTATAAATTTCATATTTCAAGTGTTTATATTTAATACTTGTGATATTAAGAAAAGTTTGGGGATGATATAACTTATTTGGTTTATATTTTAACAGTCTTACATGAATAATATAGTTGGTATATACCTCAAAAAAAATACAGTAGGTGGAGAAGTAGGTGAAGACAAAAATAAACAAGAATGACATCAAGTCAATAATTATTAGCATGAGTCAGATATGTGATCATTATATAATTTGGTCTACTGTAAATTTTCTATAATGAAATTCTAAAACAAGAAAACATTTCATTTAAAATTATATTCGCACATCTTTGTTTAACTACAACATAGTTTTAAATTTTAAAAATCTTTAAGATCTGTATTTAAGCAGAATATTCAGAAGGGCATTTAATCACAATTTGTATATTTCAATAAAAAATCTAAGTTCTGTAATTAACAAAATGAATCAAAAGACATTTAACTATTATTTTACTCTGTAATAACATAGGTTTACTGAAAAGATCAATCAATATATTTCTAAAAAATTACTGTTTTATGTAAAATTTCTAAATAAATTTATAAATAACAAATTTAAATAGTATCATATTTGTCAGTCATAACCTTTCTTATGCTTTATACCAATAATTTCTTTATTTACCACATTATTGTTTCAATACATCATTTTACAAGTTATCAATTAATTATAAACCAGTACACCGTATGTCAGATTTTTTAAGATGTATTATAAAAGATTAAGAAGTTAAACTTACTGTTCCTTTCTGTTCTTTTTGAAAAGAAGAAAATGAGAACTGTTCTTATGCTCCAGATGCTACAAAAGAAACAAAGTTGAGAAAATAAAATTATCATTAGGATAGGTGAATTAGAAACCATACTAAAATGAAAATAAATACTTCCAATTACTTAAGTACACAGTTTTCCTTTCTGCTTTGAAAATCGAAAATGTCTCTGTGAACATTAGTTTTAGGATTTCAAAGAAAGAGTTCTCAACCTAAACCCTAAGGACCTTCTCAAGGTCCCTCCTCAACTGCAAAGCCATCTTTGTGTAAAGTAAGTGCATTTCTCTGGAGAGATCACAGCCTTCATCACTCTAAATGTGTCAATGACCACTATTCTATTAGATTAAGAACAATATATAGAATTTTTTCTTACTAAGTATACATCAATTGCAAAAAGAGGTGTATTGCCATAAGAGAGAGGTACTACAAATCCAGAGCATTATAAAAATATAAGTTGCTACTTCTTCCCTATTAACACCAAAGGGCTCTCTTCTCCACTGGAAAGAATGATTTATCTGGAGAAGGGAAAAGTGTTCTTTTTAACTGAATATCTAAAAAGTGAACTTAGTTCAACAATGACTTCCAAAGATTTTTTTTTGTGGTCAATTTTTCTTTTATTCTGTTTTTGTTTTTTGTTTTAATAATCTTTTACGGGGGAGGGGGGAATAAGGAGGAAAGGGACTTTAAAGCACTACTTAAGGAGGACTCCGGGCCACTCCAGTGATGATCAGGCTGCCATGTGATGCTGGGAACTAAATCCAGGTTGGTTGCATCCTAGTATGTGCCCTAATTGCTATACCATCTTCTGACCCTGAGGATAATTCTTTAATCCTTGATTTTTAGCATTAAATCAAAAGGTATTAAAAGAACAAAAAGAAAATTACTCAACTCCGAAGCTGTTACAGTTATCTCTTAGATTCAGTGTAAATATGATTCTTTCTTAACAGAACATGACAAAAGTATACAAATATATTACTGATTTTTTAAAACACAATTATTTGAATACAAATCTAAAGAGGAAGTGTGAAAAAGTGAGTTATCTGTGAAATTCATTATTTCTATTCTTGGGAGTCAGCCAACATGTTAGTCACCGATAAAGCCTGCCCCCTAGTAACCCTGCAGTCCTCTCTCTGCTAGTCTGTGAGAGAGGTCTGTGAGACCAAGACTACAGGGCTCAGTGAGCTATGCTCTTTAAGATTAGGTAGCACTATAGACACTGTCCTCCCATTGTTCACCAATTTGCTCGAGCGAGCCTAGTAACGTCTCCATTATAAGACTTGTTGTTATTATGTTTGGCATATCAAATACATCACAAGGAAATTGCCAGGTTTTGCCGTGCGGGCGAGATACTCTCGGTAGCTTGCCGGGCTCTCCAAGAGGGGCAGAGGAATCAAACTCGGGTTGGCTGGGCTGGCCACGTGCAAGGCAAACGCCCTACCCACTGTGCTATGGCTCCAGCCCAAGATTAGGTAATAACTGGTTAAAGAAACTTTGGTACAGGGGCTGGAGAGATAGCACAGCAGGTAGGGCGTTTGCCTTGCACGCGGCTGACCTGGGTTCGATTCCCAGCATCCCATATGGTCCCCGAGCACCGCCAGGAGTAACTCCTGAGTAACCCTTGTGCATCGCCAGGTGTGACCCAAAAAACAAAAAACAAAAAAAAAAAAAAAGAAACGAAACTTTGGTATATCTACAAAATGAAATACTATGCAGCTGTTAGGAAAGATGAAGTCATAAAATTTGCTTATAAGTGGATGGTCACGGAAAGTATCATGCTAAGTGAAATGAGTCAAAAAGAGAGGAACATGTCACACAGAATGACTGCACTCATTTGTGGAGTATAAAATGACATAATATGAGATTGACACCCAAGGACAGTAGAGACACGGCCAGGAACATTGATCCATGGTTGGTCTGGGGAGAAGGCAGCTGGAATAGAGAGGGATCACTAAGTCAATGATAGTTGGAGGGATCATTCAGGATGGGAGATGTGTGCTGAAAGTAGATTGGGGACCAAACTTAATAGCCTCTCAATATTTGTATTGCAAACCATAATGTCCAAACGTAGAGAGAGAATACGGGGGAAACTGTCTGCCATAGAGGCAGGGGGAGAGTTGGATGTGGGGGGGGAGAGGATACTGGGGACATTGGTGGTGGAGGGATGAGTATTCAATCATTGATTTTTTTTTTTTTGGGCAAACGCCCTATCCACTGTGCTATCACTCCAGCCCCGGGTGTTCAATCATTGTATGACTGAAACTCAAACATGAAAGCTTTGTAAGTGCACCTCACAGTAATCAAATTTAAAAAAATAGGTAATAAAAACACTATAGCATCCACACTGGGCCTTCCCTCTCATTTGTTCCTGATGACTCACTCTGAGAAGGCAGCTACTGAGACATGATGACATTCTGGAAATTCTGCAGAAAGGACCACAAGGCAAGGAAAAAAAGGTCTCTAGCCAATAGTCAGTAAATAAGTGAGGCTGGCCAACAGCTACATATGAAAGCATGAATGTAGATTCTCTAGTCTACCTATGTTTTGAGATGATAGCCCTAGCTAACAGCAATTCATCCATAAATAAAAGCAGAGGAACCAGACCCAACCAAAGCTGCTCCCACATTCCTGACCCTCAGGAACTGTGAGAGATAACAAATATTTGGAGGCCAGAGAGATAGTACAGCAGGCAGGGTGTTTTCTTTGCACACTGCTGACCTGGATTCAATTCCTGGCATACCACAGGGTCCCCTAGGCACCTCCAGGAGTAATTCCTGAGCTCAACGCCATGAGTAACCCCTGAGCACCACAAAGTGTGACTCAAAAAGGGAGAAAAGAAAAACTGTTTCTGACTTATTAAAGGCTCTAAGACAATATGTAATAGCAAAAATTAAAATGTTTTTATATTGGTCTTATTTTTGTGGTACAAAAATACCAAATCACTAGCACCAGATTCCTACATGGTACTGAACTTCCTAAGCACTAAGAGACTGAAAACATAAGGACTGAACATAGTCATTTTATCAAGGTAAGGGAGGTGAAAAAGAGAAGTGTCTAGATAAACTGCATACTTCTTTTATTAACCCTCAAGAGTTCCACAAAGATAAAATAAAGACAGTGCTGGGTCAAAGTAAGATATTAACTACCTTTGTGGACAATAATTTTTCCTTCAGTTTTATTTTGCTTTGTGTTTTGTTTTTATTTTTGGCTACACCGCTGGCAATGGGCTGGAGCCACAGCACAGTGGCTAGGGCGTTTGCCTTGCACGCAGCCAACATGGCCGACCTGAGTTCGATTCTTCTGCCCCTCTTGGAGAGTCCGGCAAGCTACCGAGAGCATCTCACCCGCACGGCAAGCTACCCATGACATATTTGATATGCCAAAAACAGTAACAACAAGTCTCACAATTTGTTGTGAGATGTTACTGGTACCCACTCGAGCAAATCAATGAGCAATGGGAGGACAGTGCTACAGTGCTACTGTTGGCAATACTTGGGGGGGTTAATCCAGCTCTATGATCTGGAGTAGCTCCTGGTAGTGCTAGAGAACAATGCAGTCCTAGGGATCAAACCCAAGCCAATGCAAAGTATATACTCCACCTGTTGAGCTATCTCTTCCTTTGCTTTTACCTAAACTATCACTGTCTAAAAGATTAACTATAACTATCAGATGGCAAACACACTCCCAAATGCCAAGTCTTCAAGACATACAAAATACAGAGTTAATTATTCTTTTTGATTGGTGGGGGTGGTTTGGACCACACCAAGTAATTCTCTAGGGCCACTCCCAGCTGTGCTTAGGGGACCTAGATGGTGCCAGGAATTAAACCAGGACTCTTCAATGCAAAGCATGAGCTCCAGTCCACTGAGCTATCACCCTAGCCCAGAGTCGATTACTCTTTAAGGCTAAATTAAATGAAATTCCCACATCTTTTAAAATATAATTCAGAAATATATGTTCCAATCATCCCAACAAAGACCTTGTTCTCCCAATAGTTTAATCTTACTTACAAAAATACAGCAAAATGTTCTATAAATACTTTAAAAATATTATTACAAACATTTACTTTGAGAATAGCAGCATAATCTTCATTTCACCATTCTCAAGAATCATTCATCAGCAGGGAAAATGAAGACAAACCACGAACAAAAATTCAGTTCTCAAAATATGTGGACAGGCTACTGATAACAATGGAGATCATGCAAAGGAATAAGACGAGGAAGGGAATAGAGAGATAGTATAGTAGATAAAGCATTTGTCTTGCATGTTGCCAACCCAGGTCCGATCGCTGGCATACTATCCATTGAGTCCACCAAGAGTGATACCTGAGCACATAGTCAGTAGTAAGCCCTAAGCACTACTGAGTGAAGGAAAAGAAAAACTGCCAATATCCAAAGATAGTAGACACACTTCTCAGATTATAAAGCCTAAAACCAATGTCTATAAAATTAGAATAAGATACACACTACATAGGTTCTATATTTGCTTCCAATGAAAGAGAAGGTGGAAAGTTTAAAGAATAATCATAAGCACCCTGTTTACACAGAACATTCTGTTTTCTATGGTGCTGGGAGGGAAAAGATGTGTTTATACTATTAAAAAAATATTTACAGTGGTTAAATTCTATTGGCAAGGGAAAGGTAGAGTTAAACAAAGCTAAATCCTAAATCGTAAAGAAAATCCTAGATAGCAAGAACACAGGTAGACATGCCTCCATCCACAGTCATATTTCCTACAAATAAGTTGGTCAAAGTAAATATATCACAGAGATTTCTAATTTTAAAAGCCAAAAGCAAAACAAAAAATTGTGTTTCGAAACTCAGGCCAATAAATTTCATTCTCAATAAATGTAGGCACCTCCAGGAGTAATTCCTGAGCTCATAAACTCATCAAAGCAAAATAAAAAGATTTTGAGAGCAGATTTTAAAGTAAAACTCAACTCTACAATATAAAACAAGTGATTCTGAACATGAAACAAAGGGAGACATATACTAGACAAATCAAAAACATGAATTTTTATGTTAATACTCATTCAAGGCTGATTTATTTGGTTTTGAGTATTTGGTTGTTTTAGGGTTTGGTTTGTTTTTTTTAGGGGGGTCGTGGGGAGTAGTTGGGGTCATATTTGGCAATAATCAGGGCTTTCTCCAAGTTCTGCACTCAGGGATCACTCCTGATAGGCTGGGGGGGGGGGGGCGGAGGGAGGGGTTCATTGGAGGGTCAATTAAACCAGGGGGGAAAAGCATTAAACTGGATAAAAGGCATTTTGTAAAATAAAATGAACATCTCCAATCCACAAAAATAAACTAATCTCAAAATAAGACTATGAACTTAAATGTAAAATGTTAGAAGAAAAAAGAAAAGCAACACACACATACATAAAGAAAATCTTCACAACTTATAGCTAAAGAAAAGGTTGACTTAACAAATACACAATGCATAAGAGGAAAAAATGATAAATGATGACCTTCAGAAGAACCTAATAAAGAGCAAGAAAATACAAACCACAGATTGGGAAAAATACATGTTAACAATATTGTCAACAAAGATCTTGTAAATACAAAATGTAAGCAACTCTCAAGACTCAATAGTGAAAAGACTAGTAATGTGGCCAGACTGATAGTACAGTGGGTAGGGCATTTGCAGTGCACACAGCCAACCTTGGTTCCATCTCTAGCATGCCATATGGTACCCCAAACATTGCCAGGATTAATTCCTGGGCACAGTGCCAGAGTATACCCTGAGTACCACCAGGTATGGCCAAGAACAAAAGACTAGTAACTTCAGGCAAAATATCGGGGTGTGGGGGTACATGGTTTTTTTTTTGCATGTTCAAGGACCTGATCAATTCCCAACACCAACTGGGCCCAGTATCACTGGGTATGAGCAGAGTTGCATCACCATGCTCTAGTACTAAACCATCCAGCTCTAGCCCAATAGCTTGGCTGAGTATCAAAAGGAATGATGTACACATTCCTTGAACACTGCTTGAGCCCCCCTCACTTCACCAACCCCCCTACAAACAAATACCAGTAATAATTAGAAAATTAAAGACATGAACAAGCATTTCACAGAAGAGGAGCTATGGCTAATAAACATGACAAAAAATATTAATCATTAAGGAAACAAAAATCAAAATCACAAAGAAATATCACTACTGACCAGAAGGGTCATAATAGAAACAAATGATATACCAAACGCTTGAAAGGATGAATAGACACCAGATCACTCACAGTTTAGCTAGAAGAAATGGAAAGTGATACTTCTGTCATGTCTTATAGAACATATATTTATTATATGGACTCAGAAACAGCACTTGTGGTCACACAACAGAGAGAAACAAAAACTTATTATGTTCAAACTCTGTCCACAATTGTTCACAATGGTCTTTTATTGTGTTTGCTTTGTTTGGGGGTCATACTTGTTGATATTGGCTCTACACTCAAGATTCATTCCTAAGAATGCTCAGGGAACCATATGGGACAGAACCTAGTTCGGCTACATGCAAGGCAAGCACCTTACCCACTTGTACTATCTCTCCAGCCCCTGTTCACAATATTCTTATATGTAATATACAAAACCAGGAGAGAAAAGGAGAAGCCAAACATCCTTCAAAAGAGAAATGCACAAAAACTATGGTGTAGTCATAACATGGAATATCACTCAGCACTGAAAAAGGATCTACGATACAATCAACATCTTCGATGTATCCAAGAAGTTACTGAGTTTCAAGCCATAGTATAGCAGGTAGGGCATTTTTCTTGCATGCAGCCCACCAGGGTTCAATCCCTAGCATCTCGCATGGTCCCCCAAGGCCATCATGAGTAATTCCTGAGTGCAGAGCCAGTAGTACCAGGTGTTGTCCCCCCAAAACAGAAAATAATAATATACTGAGTTGTTTTAAGTCAATTTCAAAAGGTTACATACTATATGATCCTGTTCTATAGTACACTTGAAATAAAACTATAGAGATTGAAAACATTTGGGCGCAGGGGTTACAAATGGGGCAGATTGAAAAGGTGTGGTTGGAAACATGATGGCCACTTAATACCTCTATTGCAAACCACAACACCCAAAAGGAGAGAAAGCAAAAGAGAATGCCCTGCCAGAGAGGCGGGGTAGGGTGGAGGGGACAGGGTAGGGGGGGTGGGAGGGATGCTGGGACCATTGGTGGTGGAAATTGGGCACTGGTGAAGGGATGGGTACTCGATCATTGTATGACTGAAACGCAAGCATGAACGTTTGTAAACCTGTAACTGTACCTCATGGTGATTCACTAATAGAAAAAAAACAGGGCTGGAGAGATAGCACAGCAGGTAGGGCATTTGCCTTGCACGCAGCCGACCCAGGTTTGATTCCCAACATCCCATATGGTCCCTGAGCATCGCCAGGAGTAACTCCTAAGTGCAGAGCCAGGAGTAACCCCTGTGCATCACCAGGTGTGACCCAAAAAGCAAAAATAAATAAATAAATAAATAATAAAATAAAAAGAAAGGTGTGGTTGGTTACAAGTATAAAGGGGTAGAAAAGAGGAGTCTTACAATTTTTGAATAGTTCTGCATTATCTGTCAAGTCAAAGAATTTGGAGGACTGGGGAGAGAGTACAAAGGCACTTGCCTAGCAATGCAGGTGTGGTATGCCCCTGGTTTAAATCCCTTATTGCACCACGTAAGAAATGCCAGATACAGTTCCTGAGCACAGAGCCAGGTGTGGTCCCTCAGCACTGCCAGGTGTGCCTTTACCAACCCTCTCCTCTCCCCGAAAAAAAAGAATGTAGACATAGCAAACACATTTTATAGTAATATGGTAGATTGCTAAGTTTTATAATGAATGTTGACAGTGATGAGTAAGAAAAACAATATAATTTATTGCTCCATTCTGCCTCCAATTCTTTAAGAAAACATCAGTGCAGATCTCAAAACTTTTTTTTGCAAAGGAATAATGTTCAGGGATGAGATTGGGCAATAGCTCATGCCATACACAGAAGAAAATAGCTGTGGTAAGTCTATTTACCACAACATTCACTTTCAGAAGGCTGTATTTTCACTTCATGCTTTTTTGATTGTCATCAATCAGAAAGACAATGCTATTCTTTGTTGGATAACTCTATGCTTACAAAAGTCAAGAGTTCCCTAAAATAGAAGCTGCAACTGTTGAGAACCAGGTCACAAGTATGAAAGAGACAAAGTGAGAAATGGCCCTGTGGATGTTGAGGTAAATAGGGAGGTGGGTGCATCAGGAACAGAATTCAGGATTTCATTTCACAAATGAGAAGCATTCCTAGCCTCATAGATGACAATCTTTTGATAGCAGAAAATTGACTTTATATGAAAATGGATGCCAAGTATTTTCCTCACATTTTAAAATATACTTCCACCAACTAAGCTTAATCATACTTAATCCCTTTCTAAAATTTTTGCCCTCTTTTATGAAAGGGGAAATAAGGGAAGAGGTTTAGCATTATCCAAAGAAAAAGAGTATGAAACTTGAGGTAAGAAGCATTCCAGGACCAGAGAGGTCATACAGGGGTAAGATGCAGACCTTGCATGCACTGGACCCCGATTCAATTCCTGGCATCTCACAGCTTCCAAGCACTGCTAGATGTACAGCTTTGGAGGCTCCCAAGAACTACTAAGTATGGTCCTGGAAGCTCTGAGAGTCACTGGGATAGACCTGGCTGTGGCACTCCAGACTGCAGTGTCCAGGGTCCCAGCCAGCAGAGCCATCAGGACTAGAACTAGGCTCAAAACAAGTGCTCAGTACTGGGACTCAAACTCATGATCTCATACTTGCAAGGCAAGTGCTTCACCCCAGAGCCATCTGCTGGGGCCCTACCCTGTGTATTTTTTAGTAGCACTCTCTCTCCATCTCTAAATTAACTGCTTTATTTGTCCCCCCCCCCTTTTTTTTTCCTGTCTGCCCAAAACCAACAAAATGCAGGCTCCATGCAGGCAAAGAACCTGTCACTACTTTCACAGGTTCTTTCACAATCAATAGTGTCTAGCCCTATGCCCATTAAAGGGGTCCAACAGTTACTGAATAAACAGATAGCTTTGTTAATATTCCTAAGCTGTCAAACACTAAATTTTATCAACCATTTAATTTTCTCCTGTGAGCTTCCTACTCACAGGCAACCAGTTCACTGGCCAGCCCTCTCAAAACAGAACTCAGATGCCATCTCAGTCAGCCACACCCTGCTCTTCCTCAGATTTGTTTCCTGTTCCTATGAATGACAATGCCATTGCCAAATTTCCCAAGTCAAATCTGAGTATGGTTTTTCCCCTCACCAATCACCTACAGCTCTCAGTTCTACCTTATGAATCTTCTATCCACCTTCACTCAGTCTAGCTGCTTCTCTGCAACCCTGCTACCTCAACTCAAAGGCAAATCACCATCACGAATTTCTCTCTCCCAGGGGCCAGAGTGATAGTATGGTCCCCCAAGGAGTAATTCCTGAGTGCAGAGCCAGGAGTAACCCCTGAGCATCGCTGGGTGTGACCGAAAAAAGCAAAAAACAAAAACAAAAACAAAAACAAAAAAAAATAAAAAAAGAATTTCTCTCCCAGCCAACTCTGAGAAACTGCATAGCTGTTCTCAATTCACTCCATTTCCCCTCTAATTTATTTATCCTCCATGGTGTGGCCTCAGTATTATTTTCAAAATACCAATATATTCCTATAATATTCCTCTTTTTAAAAAAATTCTTCCAGGGGGCTGGAGCGATAGCACAGCGGGTAGGGCATTTGCCTTGCACATGGCAGACCCGGGTTCAATTCCCAGCATCCCATATGTTCCCCTGAGCACCGCCAGGAGTAATTCCTGAGTGCAGAGCAACACCAGGAGTAACACCTATGCACTGCCAGGTGTGACCCAAAAAGAAAAAAAAAGTCTTCCAGAGGCTGGAGCAATAGCACAACGGGTAGGGCATTTGCCTTGCATGCCTCCGACCCAGGTTCAATTCCCAGAATCCCATATGGTTCCCCGAGCACCACCAAGAGTAATTCCTGAGTGCTTGAGCCAGGAGTAGGCCCTGTGCATCACTGGGTGTGACCCAAAAAGGAAAAAAAGGTCTTCCATGACTTGCCACAACACTTAAAACATAAAATCCTTATCAACGATTATTAGACCCACAAAATCATCATTTGCCTTAACTATTCTCCTTTTTTACATAATTTAGTCTCTTCCCTCTTTTTTAAAATGATCATTTTTTATCTTAAAACTAATCAGATTGGCACCGTAGAACTCAGTCCATCATAGTGATGCACAAAGACTAAGACAAATTGTGGCACGTCCAGGTTGCAAGCTAGCCTCAACAAACCCAAACAAGGGAATAAGCTGACCACTAACTGAACGGAATTTCTGCTCCTAGACCTTGGCTCCCTACATGAGTCATTGTTTCCGTTGTTCCTCTGAGTCATTGTTTCCTGAGTCATTGTACATTAAGAACAGTTAGCAGGTACAATAAGAGCAAAGACTGGGCTATTTACATAGCTGTGGCCAGAGAATAATAAACAATAAACAATTACCTTTATAGTATTAAAGTGGTGGCAAATTCCTATTCTATTCTTGCCTGGGCTCATGTTTGCTAACCTCATTGTAAATTAAACTAGACTTGTTTTACTTAAGGGACTATCCCAACGTGGGTTTATTATTAAGAGAATGATTTCCAACACTATCTTCCCTCAAGGCCTTGTAGTATGAAATCCTTTCTGCCCAAAACACTATGCAATAAGTCAAACTATTCTTGGTACTATATTCACCTTTTAGGTCTAACCTCAGATATTACTCTTCCTCAGGGTAGCTGGAACAGAAGTAGGTGCAATCCTAAAGACAACCTTCCACCTACTCCTCTCCAAGACTGCCACCCTCTGATTATACAATCAAACAGTAATGCAGGTACCACTATGAAGGGACCTTGCAGATATAATTAAGCGACAATCAGCCAATATTAGAATAGAAATATTCTGGAAAGTTCAATAAAATCACTTAAGCATTTTGTTTTATTGTTTGGGAGCCACACCCAGTGGTAGTCAGGAGATACAGTAGAGTCTGCCAACTATGTAACTAACCCTGAAAGCAGATCCTCCCCCAGGAGACTCTAAGAACTTACAGATGCTAAGCTAGACACTGCACCTTGATTTAGGCCTGTAAGACACTAAACAGAGGCCTTGTCAAACTACAAGAACATAACTTAAATAATATCATATGATATTATTAAATAAAATATATAATAATTTTGATAAAATTAAGTGTGGCTTTAAGCCACTGAATCTGTAGAATCACGGCAGAATCACGGTCCTCCCGTTGTTCATCGATTTGCTCGAGCGGGCCAAGTAATGTCTGCATCATGAGACTTGTTGTTACTGTGTTTGGTATATCAAATACATCACGGGTAGCTTGCCAGGCTCTGCCATGCAGGCGAGATACTCTCGGTAGCTTGCCGGGATCTCCGAGAGGGGCAGAGGAATCGAACTCGGGTCAGCCATGTTGGCAGCTTGTAAGGCAAACGCCCTATCGCTGTGCTATCACTCCATAGAAGCCTTTTCCTGATCCCATCCCACAGGGTTAGGGGCACTGTTACTGCTCATAGCATTCTGCGCTTTTCTTTCATAACATTCATCATACTTAAAACAATTTAATGTGTATAATCTAAACTCTATAGTCATAAATATTATATCTTTATGTCCGGTCCGGTCCTCCCGTTGTTCATCAATTTGCTCAGGCAGGCCCAGTAACGTCTCCATTGTGACAATTGTTACTGCGTTTGGCATATCGAATACGATATCGAATACTTCACGGGGAGCTTGCCAGGCTTTGCCATGCGGGCAAGATACTCTCAATAGCTTGCCAGGCTCTCCGAAAGGGGCGGAGGAGTTGAACTCGGGTCGGCCATGTTGGCTGCGTAAAAGGCAAACGCCCTACTGCTGTGCTATCGCTCCAGCCCGTATCTTTATGTACCATTCACTATTATAAACTAACATCTATACATTTGGTACTCATGGTAGGGCGCATGAAAAAGCTTCTTATTCAATTGTTGAACAAAATTCTACCAAGATACCGTCTAAGAATCAAATGATAGTAAAGTGAGTAAGACACCTGCCTTGTACTCGAACAACCCATATTTGATCACTGGCACTCCATATGGCCTCCCACGCCTACCAGGGCTAATGCCTGAGTACAGAGCCAGAAGTAAGCATTAACACCACCTGGTGTGGCCCCCTCCCCAAAAACAGATACACCTTCTACTAAGTGCTATATTTTAAAACATTTAAATAATAAAATTAAATTGCTTTATAGCAATGACTAAACTGGAGAGGGAAGATAAGTGGAATAATTCAGAATCATTAGAGCAGTTCTTTTGTTTCACAAACCCTTCCCCTATTTCCCACCACTTAAATGCCCAGCCCATACCTAATGAATATCCCAGGAAAACATCAGAACATAATAAAATACTGCCTTATGGAACCATTACTAATGTCATTAGATATTCCTTGAATACATTATATTGCAAATAAAAGTTTAAAACAGTTGTTGTACTCTTTTAAGATAAAGCTTTTAAACTGCAGTTTGAAAAATGCAAACTTATTCAGTTTAAGATACTACTACTACCTAATAAAAGAGACTGAGAATACTAAAACTAACTTGTCAGAAAGGATTTTAAAAAAGAATAAGAACAAAATACTTACATCAATGGGAAAGCAAAAAATGGAAGTGTCATTGCAAATCTTGCTGTTAATTCATCAGGAAGATACCACAAGTATACAATTAAACATGTAAACAGATAGAGAATTGAAGAGTAGAGGATTAATCTTCCAACCCATAATTTTTGTAGTCTCTGATTTTTTTCCCTAAATTCTTCCAAGGCTTGAATTTCCTATTAAAGAGAAAATTCCAGTTATTAAATCTCAAATTTCACTATAAAACTAAAATGCTAAAAAATTTTATGTAATAGAAATAGGAAGGACTCAAAGTTCATAAAATACTGTAACATTTTAAAACAATATTAAAAAAAGAATAAAATTGGAGCTACAAATATCTGAAGGGCAGGATGTTGTCCAGAAGCACAGTATATGCTTTATATATATATATATGGGAAGCCTTATATTGGTTTTCACACACACACACACACACACACACACACACACACACACTCATACACACATAAAAGAAAAGAACTATTCTGACAAATCATTTTTGACTGAAAACTTAAAATATTTCTATCAAAAATGAGATATAACATTGGCATTAGAAAGTGGTTTTTTATTAAGTCAAATAAATGCTAATTCTCTCTATAAAAGGTCTAAAAGGATCTGGCTAGCTGGAGTGATAGCACAGCAGGTAGGGCATTTGCCTTGCACACGGCCAACCTAGCGACTCCGGTTCAATTCCTCCACCCCTCTCCGAGAGCCCAGCAAACTACAGAGAATATCTCGCCTGCACAGAAAAGCCTGGCAAGCTATCCGTGACGTATTTTATATGCCAAACACAGTAACAACAAGTCTCACAATGGAGACGTTGCTGGGCCCGCTCAAGCAAATCTATGAACAATGGGAGGACAGTGCTATAGTGCTTCAAAAAGAATGCATAAAAATTAAAATAATGATTCATACTAGAATCTTTCAGTCTATTTATTTATTGTTCTCAATATTACCAAAGAATAAACATTTTGATGTCAGGAAGTATATAAAGTTCTTAAGTTTGTTGACTGAGAAAAAATGTTAATTTTCTTATAATCTACTTAGTCTAGCAATAACAATGATTTATATCATGCAATACATAAAATTTCTTTGTAAACAGATTCTATTGCCTGAAAGATTTCTTGTTAGACTTTAGATTTTGTGATATAATGTAATATTAAAATTCTCAGCTTACTATATGTATCTTTAAATTCCCACACCAGAACTCTAGAGTAATATATACTAAATTAATATCTGCTTAACACCTAAATGAATTAAAGCACCCACAGCCAAAGAACACACCTTGTCTATATTTTCCAGAACTTCTACAGTTGAAGGTTTTGTCTGTCATAAAATAGAGATAAAAAGATATTAAAATTTGTTCTGCAAATGTAGTTTATATAATAAAATAACATTTTAACCCAAAATTAATTTTTTTCTAATATTGCCAGGCCATATGTATTTCTGGTTTGCGATAGCACAGCGATAGGGCATTTGCCTTGCACGCAGCCAACATGGCTGACCCGAGTTCGATTCCTCCGCCCCTCTCGGAGAGCCCGGCAAGCTACCGAGAGTATCTCACCCACATGGCAGAGCCTGGCAAGCTCCCCATGACGTATTTCATATGCCAGACACAGTAACAACAAAGTCTCCAATGGAGACGTTACTGGGCCCGCTCAAGCATAAAATGTAGAATTCAGTAAAAATTATAAATTATAAATAATTATAAAATATTAAATAAAGCACTTCCTACTTCCTACTAAACTTTTTTTGCTCTAGATGTTCTTTCAAACATTAGCTCAATTTTTTATTTAATCCCCAAATGAATATATTTCAATTTTTAATTTTTTCTTAGATAAAATTATTAATAATAATATATATATTTTAAAATTTGTCTACAGATGATTTGATTTGATACTGCTGAGGGGTCATGCAGGGCTTTAGAAGTCAAAATCACTAGTACACTTCCATTTGAATTCCTCAAGTACTTTCTGAAGATCAAATTTTAAAAAGGATCTAAGAATACTTTATTATAGCACAGCTTGTTTGTCAAAGGTATTTTTATACCATGCAGTATAAAAACCAAGCCAATAGCTCATGCAATACTTGAGAAAATGTTTGCCAATTATGTACTTGACAATCTAAGAGGGTCATGAATATCAATTCTTAACCCATAAGAGTTGTTAACATTAGGTTAAAACAAATGAAACTGTCGTTTATATAAGTCAAAGTTGTTAAATACTGGCAGTCTCTAATGACTTAATTCTTAGGAAAGTGAACAGATGAATAGATAAATTAAATTCTCGGACAGAATTAAAACAAGGGTTTTTTGGGTTATGTGAGGGGAGGGTCAATAGATTCCATCCCAAAATAATGCTCTTCCATCAATATTCAAAAAGTTAAATAAGGTATCCAAGTATTGACAGATTCCTGTTTTATGGTAATAGACTTAGAAAGAATAAGCAAAGTAGTTTACCCTGAACAATATTACCTACTCTAAGTTAAATATTTGTCAATATTTTTTAATATTTTACGGCTCTAAATTTGAAATACTTTAATGGATAAACAACAAAAGTGCATTTTAATTTTTATTTAAACTATATTTTCTAAAAGTGTATTTAGTGTGACTTCAGTATTTATGGTAAATGTCGCACAAAATTATTAGGCCTGTAAAAACGTATTGTAGAGAATACTTAATTTTGCCTGTCTTTCAAATATAATTTAGGCAGCATAAGAAAAAGATAAATATTTGGATATAATAGGTAAATAACAAAATTCAGAAGTCAAAATGAAATGATACTATTAAACAGAGACATTAGGCACCAATATAGAAAGTACTAGTATTAAAATCCATATTACTCTTTCATAATAGACTAAGAACTGGCCATGAAGAAATGTAGCTTACCCTCCATCGAGAAAATAATCCACCCATCTTCTATTTGCAGAAACTGGGAACAGTGATAAATATCATCAATTGTCCAGAAGAATTCACAGCTAGAAATAAAGTATTTGAAATGGTTTAATTTTAACTACATGGCCACAAAATTTACAAATACTGTTTAAATATACTAGAAAATATTAATTCATTTGGACTACACTTATGTTCAATGTCAGTTCAGATAGTTTTAGGATAAAAGTCCATCTTTTGAAAGTTCTTCTGAACAAGACATGTTTAAAAGTAAAAAATTCAGCTGGGGGGCTAGAGCAATAGCACAGCAGGTAGGGCATTGGCCTTGCACGTGGCTGACCCGGGTTTGATTACCAGCATCCCATATGGTCCCCTGAGCAACGCCAGGGGTAATTCCTGAGTGCAGAGCCAGGAGTAACCCCTGTGCGTCGCCAGGTGTGACCCTAAAAGAAAAAAAAAATTCAGCTGGAAAGTCTTCCTAAATGACAAATTCATTGAAAAAGTGTTATTCATGTCAATTTGCAAATTTTTTCCTACTTTATTTTTGTTTTTCTTTTTTTTTTTTTTTTTTTTTTTTTTTTGCTTTTTGGGTCATACCCAGTGATGCTCAGGGGTTACTCTTGAAATTATTACTGGAATTGTTACTCCAGGAATTTTTCCTGGCGGTGCTTGGGGGACCATATGGGATGCCGGGGATTGAACCAAGTCAGCCACGTGCAAGGCAAACGCCCTACCCACTGTACTATTGCTCCAGCTCCTACTATATGACTTTTATTCTAAATACTTAAATACAACCATTTCTATCATTCAGCTACCTCCCAATTTAAAAAATCTTGGAATAGGGTTATTTTACTGCTTAGACTACATCACCATACAGTAGATAATAAGAAGTCAACTGAATTTTTAATTATCTGCCAACTAGCATCTCTTTTTATGACTTTTCTATAATTCTCAAATGTATTACAATGTTATCCATATGTATACAAACGTTTCTGTATCATATTCTATCAATTTACCACTCAACATATTTTTATTCTTTTAAGCTGAAATATTAATACTATATTTTCAGGGACTGGAGCAATAGTATAGTGGGGAGAACATTTGCCTTGCACATGGCCAACTCAGGCTCAATCCTCCAAGACCACCAAAAGTGATTGGTGAGCTCAGAGCCAGGTGTAAGACCTGAACACCACCAAGTGTGGCACAAAAATCACTGTTCTCCCGTTTTTCATTGATTTTGTTCAAGCGGGCCCAGTAACACCTCCATTGTGAGACTTCTTGTTACTGTGTTTGGCATATGGAATAGTCACGGGTAGCTTGCAAGGCCTTGCCGTGCGGCAAGATACTCGATAGCTTGCTGGGCTCTATGAGAAGGGTGGAGGAATCGAACCCAGGTCAGCCGCATACAAGGTGAATGCCCTACCCGCTGAGCTATAACTCCAACACAGCTCAAAAATAACTTAGTTTAAAACTTAATGACTTCTACCAAATTATAGTTACGTACTGCCAATGTATAAAAAGTTACTTTATTTTCAACCAAAAATACCGAGGTCAAATTTCTCAATTTTATCCACAGTAAATGTAATCACAAAATAATGCAATACCATGTAAGTATATTCACTCCACAAGACAATTTATGACTGGAATTAACAAAAGGCATAACTCTTAAGACTTTCTCAGAGAAACAACAGAGTCTAATTATAAAATACTTTCATTTATGAAATGATTTTTAAGGATAAAAATATCTATAATATTGGGGGCTGGATAGCACAGCGAGTAGAGCACTTGCCTTGCACGCCAATGACCCAGGTTTGATTCCCAGCATCCCATATGGTCCCCTGAGCACCGCCAGGAGTGATTTCTGAGTGCAGAGCCAGGAGTAACCCCTGTGCATCACTGGGTGTGACCCAAAAAGCAAATATATACATATGTACATATGTATATATATGTATATATTATGTCCCAAAAAGTCCTGAAAAAAACTATTGAATACTGTAAGCCATATGCAAGCTGAAATCTAAATACCCTTAATACTAATTCAATATTCAACTTTTTAAAGCACATTTTTAAGGAGTACAGTAACTTTAATGAATGAAAATAGAAATTTCTGAATTAAGGCATTAAATAGATCTAAGGGGCCCTAAAAAATTGTTCAAAGGGGTGGAGTTCATTGCCTTGAATACTCACAGCCAAGAGTTTTATCCCAAATACTTTGAGACTCCCACCCACTCTTAACACCACTATGTGGCCCTGGTGGCCCCAGAGCACTGTAGAGGTTCTTATCAATACTAGGCCCTATCAGAACAATACAGGCCCAACCACCAAAACAATAGGTGCTTACCATAGGGCCAAGAACTGCAAGAAATGGCCCTCGAACTCCTGACCTTTGCTGGGAAGCCTCCCTCCCCAGGAAAAAAAATATAATTAGATCTTAACACCTTCTTGAGATGCTAACAACTATCTTCATTACAGGTATCTGGGGAAAAGAGTCAGATGACCTACTTTACCTTAGTATACTCAAAGTATTATCATTCCTGTTTTAGAATGAATATATGTTGTCCAACAGAGCTTTGTACAAATGACCTACACATTTTGGTTTGTAATAGTTAGGTCATCAAAAAAATAAATAAAGATTTATAGCCATCACAAATCAGAACTTTTAATGTGTGAAAGTAATAATAACAATAATTAGTTAAATTCCTGGTAAATAATCTTGTAAGCCCTAAAACAAACACATCACATAAATTTTATATTCAGCTCTAGACAAGTGAAGAAACAGAATCTAGAGAAATGAAGAAATGCTTAAGATTTCCAAAGATCTTAAGGAGTGAAGCCAAAAATATGGCATTTTAGTTGTGATCTTTAAAAAGTGAGCAGTTATGGGTGCTGCAGAGATAGTAAGAGACTAAGAAGCTTACTCTGCACACAGGTTCAATCCCAGCACAATATATGTTCCCCCAACCACCAATAGGAATGATCCCTGGGCAGAGAGTCAGGAGTAAGTACAGAGTACCACTGGGTGTGGTCCAAGAACAAAACAAAACAAAACAGTGAATAAAGTAAATAAATAATCCCAGTATCGCAAAATCAAAAATAAAGTTTAGGAATCCAGAGCAATAGCACTGTGGGTCGGGTGCTTGCCTTCCGCAACTAACCTGGATTAAGTCTCAGGCACCAGAAGTGGGCTCTGAGTACAGAGCCAGGAGTAAGCGCTCGATACATCCAGGTATGTCCCAAAAGCAAACAAAAAATAATAGTTCTCTTAATGGGTTCTACTGGAATTTACATATAAAGTATATATCTGAAATTACCTCAAAACAACTATTGAAAGTAGAAAGTAACAAATGCAGGAGACAGTGTTTTTACTGTATCACATTTTTAATTCCTTAATTTGGTTAAATTTGAATGTTCAAATTCATATGAAAGGACAGATGATATGCCAAAATCATGTAGCTCCAGTTAGGGACTATATGTCCAGAAGTACTGCCATTACTTGTTTATTGCACATCACTTTTAAAGTAATTACAGTATTAAATGTACACAAAATGTTGCAATACCAACTTTGACATCAACTATTTACTTGGAGAACTAGATTGTTGTGAATAAAACAAACTATGGTTTAACCCAGTGCTTCTTAACCTCTTGTCAACTGTTCCCTTCTGACCTTGTTTCCTTCCTGTGGACCTCCCGATCTGCTCCATAATCTCATGCCCCCCGCCCCCCCTGCCCATTCTACCCTCTTGGAATATCCTGAAAGCCCACAGAGAGGTATACACCCTCAGCTGAGAAAATTGGTTTAACCCTTAAGGTCCCTAAAACAAATCACTGTGCTTTAAAATTCATGCCCTGGACTAGAGAGTACCGCGGGTAGGTCATCTGCCTTGCAGGCAACTGACCCAGTTCAATGCCCAGCATCCTATATGGTGCCCAAGTACCACCAGGAGTAATTCCTGAGTGCAGAGCCAGGAGTAACCCTTGTGCATCGCTGGGTGTGACCCAAAAAGCCAAAAAAAAAAAAAATCATCCCTAAATATATAAGGTAAAAGTTACTAAATGCTATATGCATGCTTTCAGGTTCAAAAATCAGCAATTTTTTTCCTTCCAGAACTTTTCCTTCCAGAATCAAATTCATTAAAGAATTTGATTGCTGATTTATTACATAAAAGTCTCAGATTCTGTTGCCTATGGGCATTTGTTATTTCCTTACTGTGTCTTTTTCGATCCCACATATGAGAGAGATCTTCCCGTGTCTGAGGACCCTCTTAAACACTGAAATGCTTCACTGGCATAATGCATTCTAAATTCTTACAAAAGCAAATTTCTCAGTATAAATTGTTGTTTTTACTTCTATGGTCATTGCCACTATCTACTCCATCTCGGCTTCCTTTCAAAATATGGAGAATACATGGGAATCAAATAACTAACATTTCTCTCTGAAGCATAAATCTGTCTACTTATTCTTAAGTAGACAAGTGACTGCTCAATCTCAAGTGACTTGTCCCCCAAGAACCCTTCCAAGAACAGATACCATCTCTTTACTGTCTAATTATCACCATGGAACCTGACATGACCTTAAGAGTTGGGTACATTTAAAGTGTTCGACGGCCTTTCTGGCTCCTGATCAAGCTGCTTAACAGCCATTATCCCAAAGACTCAGGAGCAAATCTCGGAACCCAGCAGGTTTTGGCAGAAATACCTCCAGATTTAAGTGTTAAAATTTTGGAATTTCAAAATCGCACGGCCACTACTGCAGCCACGCGACATCATATGTTATTCATCACCTGCAATAGAAAAAAAATTGTCTACTGTTGACTTTTCAACAGACCTGAGTGTTGGGGTAAAATCTCAAATAACAATGGTGGGTCTGGTGTCAAAATATTGAATGTGATCAAAGCAGAGAGAGATTAATGTGGAAATCATCTGCCCCACAGGTAGGGGGAGGGTGTGGGATGAGGGTATACTGGGGTTGTTGGGGGTGGAGAATGGGCACTGGTGAAGGTACGGGTGTTTCATTATATGACCGAGACTTAGACCCGAAAGCTTTGTAACTGTTCTCGCAGTGATTCAATAAATAGCACAGCGGTAGGGCGTTTGCCTTACACGCAGCCAACATGGCCGACCTGAGTTCGATTCCTCCGCCCCTCTCGGAGAGCCTGGCAAGCTACCTAGAGTATCTTGCCCGCACGGCAGAGCCTGGCAAGCTCCCCGTGACGTATTCGATATGCCAGACACAGTAACAACAAAGTCTCCAATGGAGACGTTACTGGGCCCGCTCGAGCAAATCGATGATCAACGGGAGGGCCTTTACTTTACTTTACTTTACAAAAAAATGAAAAAAAAAAGTAAGGTGGAGTTCATGCCCAATTCAATCAGCTAATCAGTGGCTGAATAAATAGCAGTACTACTACATAATAAAAAAATAAATAAAAAAAATAAAGTGTTTGATAGCACAGCGGGTAGGACGTTTGCCTTGCATGCAGCTGACCTGGGTTTGATTCCTCCGCCCCTCTCGGAGAGCCTGGCAAGCTACCGAGAGTATCCCTCCCACAGGGCAAAGACTGGGAAGCTACCCATAGCGTATTTGATATGCCAAAAACAGTAACAAGTCTCATAATGGAGACATTACTGGGGTCCGCTCTAGCAAATCGATGAACAACAGGAGGACAGTGCTACAGTGCTACAATGAGTAAGAATGCCTACCATATTACCTGATTGTTTTCTATTAACTATTATTCTATCTGTGGTTTGGGTGCTAGAATTTAAATTTAAATCTTGGGTACGTTAATCTTAAAATCGCACACTCTGGAACTGAAGAAATAGTACAACAGGTAGGGCACTTGCCTTGCTTGCAGCAGACCCTGGTTTGATACCCTGAGCTCAACCAGGAGTGATCCCAGAGTGCAAACAGGAATAAATCCTGAGCACCACTGGATGTGGCCCAAAAACAAAAACAGGAAGAAAAAAAGGTACTTCAAGTATTATTAAAATAGTGGAGTAAATCAGTCAGAATCCAAAAGTTGCACAACTACATACTAGCTATCTGCGAAATGGGCAAATTAAACTAAGTGTCAAGTTTCATATCTGAAGAGTAGTAAAATTGTATCTATATCTACACTTCACAGAACTGTGTGGATTAAATGATATTATATATCACTTTACACAGTTTCTAACAAATAGTAAGTACAGAACAAATTGTATCCATTATTATTATTCTAGGAAACACATCTTAAGTGGAAAATGCTTTTTTTACTTCTTATAAAAGAAACATTTAAAATCTTAAAATTTATTTTTCATTTTAACTAAAATTGTATTGTTTTCATTTTCTCTAGAATAAAGGATCACTGTCACTCCCCTCCCATTGTTCATCCGTTTGCTCCAGCGGGCCCAGTAACGTCTCCATCGTGAGACTTGTTGTTACTGTGTTTGGCATATTGAATATATGGGTAAGCTTGCCAGGCTTTGCCATGCGGGCAAGATCCGAGAGGGGCAAAGGAATCGAACCCGGGTGGGCCATGTTGACTGCGTGCAAGGCAAACACCTTACCCACTGTGCTATCGCTCCAGCCCAGAATAAAGGATAGCAACTATATGCTCTTCCATTAAAATAACTGTATGGGCCTTTTGAGCAAAGGACAAGTTTAGCTTTATGTTTATCAAGTTCTGATCTTAAGTAGGAACATTTCAGTCACCATGACAGTATCTCCATAACAAGCTGCACTACTTAAGATTTAAAGCAATTTGTTCCCAGAATGCTTACCTTTCATATAGTCTCACTGAAATACTCTGAAATATTCCAAACCCCCTTTATTACCCAGACGCAAAGTATTTAAAATACACCTCTGAAATCACCCTTACGGTGTGACTAATTCTGGGTTTCACAGTAAGTCAATTTTCATTCTGAACTAAATTCGAGCCAGCCCCACTAACGTAACTATTTGATCAGAATTTTTTTTCTATCTGAAATCACACCTGTTTAATTGCCACCTAACTTTTTCTTTGATTTTCTTTCAAGTTACTACTCCTTAAAAACTTGACAGACTTTACTAACTGTATTGGGCAGAACCTTAAAAGGAGAACTTCGAAATTCTTATTCAAAGGCACTCCCGCCCCGTTTTTTGGTTTGCTGTTTGTGTTTCATGTTGTTTGTGTGTTTTTAATGTGTTCAAGACCAAGTTGCTCCTACTACTACAGAACTACAGGGGCTTCTGAGGCCAAGAGAGTAGCCCCTAAAACCAGGTTTCCTCACACCATTACTAACCCCTACAGAACAGGGTCGGTTCTGCACAAAGCTGAAGGGGGAAACAGCCGACACTTGGCACCAACCATGGGAAAAACGGAGCCTGGAAAACTCGGTGAGTCACATGTTTTACTTAAACCACTTGCTCTCGTACCATCAGCAAGAGGGAGTCCACGAATCAATCACAACAAGGTTCTCGCCTCTCTCCCCCGACTCTGCTTCCCTCTACCCTCTCATCAAAACCGAGCCCACCAATCTCCTTCCTCTCTCTAGACACAACGCTCAGAAATGACAACTATCGGCCGGACTCTAGATCGGCTCTTCTCCTGTCACACCTAGGCCACCGACGAGCCCTCGCCCTTCCCTCCCTTCACCCCGCACCCCGCACACCGCCCACCGGCCCGCGAATAAGGGCAACGGTTACGAGGCAGCCTGTAAATTGCACCCGGTCCCCGCCCACACGCCAGGGCCCAGCTGCGCGACGCTGTCCGTTTCCAGTCCCTCCCGATCATGCCATCGCCCGGCGGCCTCCGCGCAAGTCAGAGAACAGGAGAGAGAGATGCGTCCACCCGCCCCAAGCCACAGCGCCCAGAGGACCTTCGCCCAGGGACCCTAGGTCGGCTGCGAGGCGCGGGCCCACGGGGGCCGATGCTCACCTCAGCCCACTCACCCCTCCCTATCTCAAGCGCACGGGGCTGGGTGAACTACCAACCACCCACCCACACCGTCCCCCCCCCCCCCACACACACACACACAACCCCTCGGGAGCAGGGCACTCTTCAGCACTCTCAAACGCCACCCCCCGCGCCTGGGCTGGGAGCTCGCAGGCACCAGATGCGCGATGGGGGGGTCAGCGCGCGGGCGGGAGGGAGCAAGACCCGGCGCCGCCGCGCCACCCTAGGCCGAGTCCGCGTGGGGCGGGGAGAGCTACGAAGGGGGAACCTGCAGCCAATTTCCCCGGGTCCGGGGGGTGTGCTCAGCGCGCGTCCCCCTCAGCTCCGGCCTCCCAAAGGCCCTCCTCTGCAGAGTACTACCTTCCAGAAGCAGGCAGAGCCCGGCGCTCGGCGTCCACCCCTGCCAGTCTCGCCGCCGCCGCCGCCGCAGCCCGCGTTCCCGAGCGAGACAGCGGCCGCCACTGACAGAGCGACGGGCCGGGACAACTCCTTTCCCATCAAACCCCGCGCCCCCGCCGCCAGCCAATCGGCGCCGCTGCCGGCGCGCGCCGCTCCCGGGTCACGTGACAGCGAGCGCGGGGCGGGCGGGCGTGGAGGCGAGCGAGCTGACCCGGCTCTTTCTCGTCGGTCCCAGTGACTTGGCGCGCCACAGTGACTCCTCGTTGCCACATTTTAAGAATATAGTGCGTTTTGGGCTCGTGCTTCTCATCAGTACGATTGCTTTTTCCTCTGTCACCTTTCCTTTTTTTTTTCTTTAAAGCAGCTTGTGCAGAGTGACCCGGGAGGGAGAAGACACTTCACACCCCACACCCCACCCCCGCCGAAGTTGGTTCTGGTAGTCCCAGCCCCGCCGCGGCGACTAGGAGTGAGGTGAGGGAGTGAAAGGTGGGTACGTCGGGAAAGGAGGCACTCACCTTTCGCCTCTTCCCCACCAAGAGTTCCGGATCTGCTGTCATCCGGCCGGGCGGCCCAGCAAACTAGACTACATGGCTTGGAAGAGGCCAACTCCCAGGCAAGCCAGTGGAGAAATTGAGCCTCGCTCCCCGCGGGCTTGCTTGAGTCATTGGTCACTCGTGGACGTCAGAAAGGGTCCTTTGATGACTGTACAGCTTGCCTTACCGGCGTGTAGTAAGCAGCTTCCAAGTTCCGGCGGTGTGGATTTCAGATCTCTGGATAGCAACCTGAGCTGAGCTGAGCGCTCTCTCTCTCTCTCTCTCTCTCTCTCTCTCTCTCTCTCTCTCTCTCTCTCTCTCTCTCTCTCCTCTCTCCTTCTCTCGCCCTCCCTCTGTCCCTCCTCTGTCCCCCCTCTCCCCTCCCTACACTCTTGTGTGTCACTGTCCCTCTCTTTATCTCTGTCTCGTCACTTTGTGTGAGCTCTCTCTCTCTCTCTCTCTCTCTCTCTCTCTCTCTCTCTCTCTCTCTTCCCCTCCTCCCTACCCTCCCCCGACCCTGTCGATCTCTGGGCCCACAAATAAACCACGGGCTATATTTGACTCATATTTGAAACATTGCCTAAAAAGTGTTAGGTTTCCTAGTCAACTGGGAAAACAAGACCAAATAACAAATGATACTTGAAGGCGAAAAATGCCAGAGATAGGCAGGCACAAGGTGACGTGGAGACAGCTGGGGGAACTTCAGCAGAGCTTTTAGGTTTGAACCCTATGTTTGGGTGATGTTTTAACCCTGTGCACAAAAGCACATTTTTGAGATGGTTTTTGTCTTGTTTTGTTTTGTTTGCCCACATTTTCTCTGGAGTTGCCTACACATGTTGAAATGAGAAGTTTCTTTGATTTTTTATAGAGTACGGTCATTTTAATGTGCTGTTTAAAACTTGACAGTGCTGTTACAGGGTGAGAAACTAGTAGTAAGTTGGGAAGAAGAATTTATTACACTGAAGCTACCAGAAAATTCACCATGAAGTTGCTCATCCTGAGATCTTTATTTTTATGGCCTTGTAAGTGTGAAAGGATTTTTTGTACTGTGCATCAAGCACGTTACAAATGTAGGGGGAGAATGAAAAACTTTTCACTCATTCTTTGCCAGAAAGGAAATTCGCTTGCCTTGCACAACCCAGGTTCACAACATCGAAGCACAGCCACAAGTGATTCCTGAGCACAAAAGCCAGGAACAAGTCCTGAGTACTCCCATGTATGGCCAGAAAACAAAATAAAAACTTACCACCTGTTCTGAAGAAATATTTAAGCATTTGCTTCTTTTATTGGAGTGGGAAGCGGGGAGTGCAAAACCGGCTGTGCTTAGGGCTTACTCCTGACTCGCCACTCAGGGATCACTCCAGGCAGGACTTGAAGGACCATAAGGGGTGTCAGGGATCAAACCCAGTTGTGCCGCAGGCAAGGCCATGTGCCCTACCTGCTATACTCTGGCCCCAAGCATTTTTTTTTCTGTCTTCAGATAAAATCTTCGTGCAGCTATTAACATACATGTCACCTCACAAAGACCTCCTTACCTAAAAAGGGCAGTTTTCCATTTGGCAAATGATTTCTCTGCTAGTTTTATTTGGATAATCAAGATCTGTCATAAAGGGAGGATACAAATGATATAAGAGAGTCCAAAATCCTGATTATGAAACAAAACTACTTTGGGAATCATTTTAGGAAAAGAAGAGAGAAGTGTCATTAACTCTTTTAGTCCTCCCCAAGCTTTTAAGGTAAGTACCTTTTCACATGAACTGAGAACTGTATACATTGTAGAAGATAATGGCTTCCTTTGTGGTAAGAGCTCTGTCACACAAAGTTAGGAAAGAGAAGACAAGGGACATCAACTTATGTGGATGGACTATAGATGGACTTTGTCCCTCCAAACAGTAATTGGGTATAAAGCCTGTGTTAAGTGCCAAGGACACAAAGTTAAAATAGATGTCCTAAAGCAACTGATGCTAGTGAAAAACGGCTTGAAAAGAAAAAGAGGCTAAGGGCATAGCTCCAAGACAAAGTGCCTCCTTTGCATCAAGTATGATGCCCTGGATTCAATTTCCAGCTCCAAAAGTAAAGAAAAGAAACCAATGCCAGAGAAGTAGAATGCCTTACATGAAGCCAACCCCAGCACAGCACATGGTCCCCCCAGCATAACCAGGAGTATGCACTGCTAGGTGTAGGCCAACAACTCCAATCCCACCTTGAAAAAAAAATGAAGACAATATAGAGCAAGTTCTGTGACAAAGGCAAGTTGAAAGGCTTGAAAAATGGTAAGGTAACACTAGACAGTAGGGAATATAAGGGAGCTTATGGAGTTGGTTCTTTTTGTTTTGGGGTCACACTCAGTACTCAGGGCTTGCTTCTGGTCCTATGCTAGGAGATCACTTTTGGAGGTGACGTTCAGGGGACCATACGCAGTGCCAGGGATTGAACCTGGGTCTGCTATGTTCTGGGTGGGGGCCTTAACTTCTGTCCTACGTCTCCAGACCATGGAAGTGGTACATTAGCCGTGTTCTAATATGTGTTCTTCAATACTTAAGATTGTTCTGGGATTATTCTAGCATCTAAGGAAGTGAAATCTGAAAAACAACAAAGATAAGAGAGGAAATAGCTGGTCCACTTGAGTCAAATGAGTTCTAAAAGCTCTGATTCAGCAAAATCCTGAATCGCATTATGAGTAATTAAGCAACATTGCTAGAGAGATGCTGTGTGAGCACTTAGTGCTTCAGAGAGGCTAGGAAAAAGGACAGGAGATCTGAAGGATAAACTATTGGAAGGGAGAGAGGACAGAGGCAAACTCATGTGTAAAAACTTTTTTCTGGAGTAAATACTACAAGAGAGTAGTATTTACTGAGAGACTGAGCAAAGGTCAGTAGTGCTAGAGTATAGATTGCACGGAGGGAGTGCTTACAGTATGAAGCAGAAAACAGGCCTCATTTGGCCAGATCAAAAACTTTTTCACTTTTTCTCTTTCCCCTGGCCATTTTTGTTGCTGTTGATTTTGTGACCAGAGGTTACACACATGCTTGGTTGATGTGCTCACACACTGCCTCGTTGTTCCTGACAGCCCACACACTTGACTTCCACTGCTCTCATCCCTAACTGTGCATCAAAAAGTGTGCTCTGGCAGCACCAGGTACCCATTTAGCAGAATCCCTGGGGATAGAACATACTAGGCAGGCCCTTTCACTTAACCATCCCCTGAACCTCATCTTTTCCTTGAGAGCAAAAGAAGCAAGGGAATTTGAGCTGATCAAATTGTTTTGAAAAGATCCAACTACAGTGTTTTTTTTTTCTGTAAACCATATAGGGCTTGTGTTTGACCAACTGGGATCTCTGGTAGTTACTGCTAGAGCATATCCAGGTTGATAGACATGAAAGCAAGGAGAAGGGGGAGAAGTAGGGGAAATGGTCCAATTTAGGAAGTGAAATGGGAGGTCTTGATAGATTTAGGTATTGTTGGGTGAAATTGGGATTTAAAAACAGGGAAGAATCAGAGATAGCACAGGCCTATGGGCCCAGCAGGTGGATAGTAATGTCACTGACATGTGGCAAGCACACGAAGAGAAAGAGGTTTGGGGGAAGATGTTCTCAGTTTGAACATGTTGACTTGAAGATGTTTTTGTGACTTCAAGGAGAGCTGTAGATTGATCTATGCATTAGCAACACTGAGAAGTCTAAGCTGAAGGGAAAAAAATAGTTTGTAGTTTATCCTTTTCTACAAGATCCTCTTCTGAAAATTTAAATATGTTCACTCAAATGAAGTCCTTGTTTTTAACCACATTTTTATTCACTTCCATAGATGAAAATATCTAAAATAATTTGCCAGTCTTGCCTATGGATATATGAAGCTTTTGTTTAAAATCCAAAATCTAAAAGTCATCCTGGAGATTTTTTACTCCACACATCATGTCAAAAACTTGGATTGTTGATAAGTGCCTGTGATTTCTCTTATCAGGGAGTTGTTCTGAGTAGTGATATGTCTTACCACTGGCTACATGCATGAGTTCTATACTCTTGAGCCTACAGACTCAGATCTTTAGGGGCATAGGGGGGAAAATAGGGAGAGGAAAATGATATTGTACTTTAAAAGGTAAAGACTTCATCCTTCATTTCTGAGTGAGATATCTTTCAAGCTCTGCCAAGCAGTTCCCAGGAGGAGAAAAGCTGGTGTCCTTTGCTGGAGCATGCACACATAGACACAGGCAGCACAGGCTACTGGGTTATAGCTCTCCTGGCTGTTAGCCTAGGCCTCCTGATGACTCTGCCTAGCTGGCACTCAGCCAGATGCAAGGCTCGTTCCACCACTCCCATCAAAGAAGATTGAGTTCCTTCTCTTCTTGAAACCAGTCTTCAATGCTATTCTCCAATAAAGTTCTCTGCTCCTCCCAATTTAAGAGGTATTTTTAGCTAATCTAGCCTAGAGCTAGTAGGTTCAAATGCTATGTTTCATTCTGAGAAAAGTGTCTCTTTTATTCTTGATGCTTACTCTGGAAGTTTTTTGTCTTGAATTGCTTAATTACTTATTCTCTTAGTCTTTCTATAACAACTCTGAAGCACTGTAGATGTATTTGACTAGAGGAAGAACACACAGGGAATGAAAAGAAATTTTTGTAATTGAAAATATAACAGCTTTGTAAACTAAGTGTACTACTTAAGGACTGTAACCCTTGTAGAAGGCCAGAAAAATAGTATAGGTGTCAGCATGCTTGCTTTGTGCCCAGCTAACCCTGGTTCAATCCCTAGCACCACAAATGATCCCACAAGTACTGCCAGAAGTGACCCCTGAGCACAGACCCAGGAATAGTTCCTTCACACATCCAGATGTGGCCCAAACTCACCCTCCCAGAAACAAACTATAACCTAAGCACTTATATAATCCCACCTCAGTCAAAAATGATACCTACAAACCTGGGAGTGCAGCTCAGTGACTGACTAGCTGACTTGCAGGCATAGGCCACGTTCAGTGTCTTATACCACCCACCTAGCAAATGGGATCCCAGTGGGCAAAAATATGTGACCCACTGCAAACACTATAACAGAGTGTGCAACCTCCACAAATTGCAACAACAAAGGGAAGGGAAATAAAATTACATAATTGTATTTAAACAAGAAATAGCACATTACCAACACCTCAAAAAGCCCCAACAGACAAATCTCACCCAATTTACCTGCCAACAGTTCAGGTAACTTTCTCAGAGTCAGGATGGCTACCTTCTCCGCACCGCTCTATTCTTCTGAGAGTCCCAGCAGTCATATCCACACCCCAAAGTCACCAGCCAGTTAAAAATTTAACTCCAGCTGTACTAATTCATTAAAAATTCTGAACTTGGGGCTGGAGGGATAGCACAGCGGGTAGGGCGTTTGCCTTGCACGCGGCAGACCCGGGTTCGATTCCCAGCATCCCATATGGTCCCCTGAGCACCGCCAGGAGTAACTCCTGAGTGCAGAGCCAGGAGTAACCCCTGTGCATCGCCGGGTGTGACCCAAAAAGCAAAAAAAAAAAATTCTGAACTTCCTGGAATATAAATTATTGTAAATCAGCATAAATTTATTCTAATTTTCTGCTAAGGGAATATTTTTGATTATTCTGTTAGCAAATTAGTGATATAAGCAAAATTATTGAGGGCCTTCTATGAAGGTAGGCTGAAGGGGTATTTGGAAAAATTGAAAAACTGATGGGGGGAAGGTGTAATGGTAGTGAGATTGGTGTTGGAATATTGAATGCCTATAGCAAATCATCATAAATAATTTTGTAAACTACAGTATTTATTTAAAGCAGAGGGAAAAATTACCTATATAGACCTTACCTATTTCATGCAAACTTCACAATATATTAACATAATTGCTTTAAAAGTTTTATTAATGACAGGTGATTATTACCATAATGAGATCCAAGTACAAAATAAAATTTAATGTAATATAGTTTAGGTTTCAGACTTGAAAACATATGTAATTGAAAATAGGCATTTTATTATATTGTGTTAAATGGCTTTAATTTTCTTATTTGCATAGGTCAAAATCATACAGTAATCACAGATTGGCTCTTACTGATTTATATTCTGATCATTTTACTTACCATTTCTTAAAGTTTTGTTGGAATTAGCAATATAAAGTAAATTTGTTATGTGCCTAAGGGGGCAGGTTGGGATGGGGAGAGAAACTGGGGATATTGGTGGAAAGAAAGTCACACTGGTGGTGTTGGAACACAAATGATTTTCATTGTAATGAAAAACTTTGAAAATAATGAAAATGAATAATGAAAAACTATAATGAAAAACTTTGTAAATCATGGTGTTTTTAATAAAAAATAATTTTTAAAAGCCCCAATATATCTTGCCTCTTAAAGTCCCCAAGAGTCTAGATAAACACAATCATGAATGCATCATAGTTCCTTTCTTGCTCTCCTCTCTGTCTCATTACTATTTCATTTTGTTCTGTTTTTGAACCATGCCCAGAGGGGCTCCTGACAAGTTTCCCAAGGCTCACTCCCAGTCATGTAATGTAGGAACCAGACCAGGGCCTCCTGTATGCAAACATGTGCTCCAACCCTTTGAATTCTATGCCCAGTCTTATTACTCAGTCTCAAACAATATAGATAGTGCATGTGAATAGAATAATAGGGCTTTTATAGCTTAAAAATTTTAATAGTCCTTAACACCCAAGAATAGCAGAGCACCAGGTTTTAAGTACCAGGCAGTTTACTCCATGTCCTGGAGGCCAGCCGCACACGCTGGGGGAAAAGGCAGCTCAGATAGAGAAGGGAGGACCAAATAAATGGTGTTGGGAGGATCCTCCCAAGATGGGAGATGTATGCTGAGAGTAGACTTTAGACCGAATATGATTGCCACTCAATGCCTCTTTTGCGAACCACAGCACCCAAAAGGAGAGAGAGAACAAGGGAGAATGCCCTGCCACATAGGCAGGGTGGAATGGGGGGGGCTCGAGGGGTGGGAGGGATACTGGGATCAGTGGTGGTGGAGAACGGGCACTGGTGGAGGGATGGGTATCCAATCATTGTATAACTGAAACCCAAGCACAAAAATTTGTAAATCTACAACTGTACCTCATGGTGTTTCACTAATAAAAATCTAAATTAAAAAAATTTTAATAGTCTTGAGTTTTTAATATATTGTCTAATTTTATATGGTCATATTTTATTTATTCTCATTGGTGTAGGTTAATGCATTGCATGAATGTATCACAATTTATATTTTTTAATATTCATGGTATTTCCAACTTTGGGATACTATAACAATAATGTTGTGATGTGTGTGTGTGAGTGTGTGTGTCCATGTGTGTGAGAAAAAGAGAATCTTGGAGCCCATCAAACACAAAAGATAGTCTCAGACTGTCTCCTAGAATTGGATCATTTTACTTTGTGAACTTAGAAAATTCATTTCTAAGAAGACCAAAATTAATTTTACATATAGAAAAAGAGGAGCATCTGCATCCCTCACACCTTTCATACCCCACTCCCCTGCCCCACAAGGTGGGAAATTAAATCAGCACCATTTCTATCCTACTCTGTAATTACCCTAATAATAAACCACGGAGTCAAATATGTGTGGATTTGCTTTTTCACTTGATCACTTGACATCCCGTTACTCATCGATTTGCTCGAGCAGGAGCCAGTAATGTCTCCATTTGTCCTTGTCGCATGCTAGTGTAGCCCAATGGCATCTGCTCGTTCTAGGAACACGAAGAGCCTCATACCAATTGTTCAGGGTCTTGACTAAGAAGTCTGACCATATCATAAGCGGGCGGCCACACGATCTTTTGATGTCCTGTGGAATCCAGTCAGTAATGGCTCTAGTCCAGCGGTGGTCTCCAAATCTCATTGTGTGTCCAGCCCATCTGATTTTCGACACCTTGGCAAATGAGACAGCGTCCCTGATTCTTGACCGTCGACGGAGGTCGGAACTCTGGATTCTTTCTCTCATTTGAGTGAAGTGTGATACTACAAGCATAGCTCTTTCGATTCCTCTTTGAGAGACCCGAATGGCGTTCTCATCCTGTTTTCGTAAGGCCCAGGTCTCTGAGGCGTATGTTAATGCAGGAAGAACAATGGAATCAGAGATGTGCCCGGAGCTGGAGGTTCTTCGTCCTCTTAGCTATTTCTTCGACACTCTTGAAGGCGTTCCATGCCGCTCTCTTCCTCCTGCGCAACTTAGGTGCCAGGTCATTCGTCATGTTGGCTTCTCGACCGAGGTATACATAACTATTGCATTTGGAGATGGTCGTTCCATTGAGAGCGAATGGAACGTCAGGAACAAGACTGTTTCTCACAAACATTATCTTTGTGAGATTCATCTGTAATCTGACCTTTCCACACTCACGGTCAAAGTCGGTCAGCATTTGTGCCACTTGGCTAATGTTTGGTGTTATTAGAACAATGTCATCAGCAAAGCAGAGGTGGTGTAGTTGCCGAACATCTATCTTCACTCCCATTCCTTCTCATTCTAGTCATCACATGACATTCTCGAGGGTGGCACTGAAGAGTTTCGGTGAAATAGTGTCACCTTGCCGAACCCCTCCCTTGACATTGATGATCACTTCTTTGTAGAATGGTGAGATCCTGTATTGAATCCGTAATACAGCTCACGAAGGATCCTGATGTACTGACTTTGAACATTTGCTTCTTACTATTATTTTTGTTTGGTTTTTTGGTTGGGGATTTGCTTCTTACTATTATTTTTGTTTGGTTTTTTGGTTGGGGCCAATACCTGGTCATGCTCAGGGTTTACTCCTGGCTCTGTCCTGGGGGATCACTCCTGGCAGGGCTCTAGGGAGCCATATGTGGTGCCAGGGATCAAACTAGAGGTGGCTACATGCAAGGCGAACTCCCTACAGATTGTACTATCACTCCAGACCTAATTTTTATAGACTCTTGGTTTGGTATGTAAGATCTGGAGAGTGGGGGGAGGGTTTGCAGAGAAGAGGGGGCTCTCTTGAATGGAACTGACCCAAGTTTTTCTTTCTGATAATGTCCTTCTATAGGGTTAATATAAAAGTTACAGGCTCCTCTCTGGAAAGAAAGATGGCGACCACACGGGCGCCTTGTGGACAGTAGGTTTGAGCCGGGGGTGGTGGGAGCGGCAGGGACCTCATGGGAAGGGGGGCGTAATGGGCCGTCCTTCACGCCCGACCGAGGTCACCAGCTGCCCCCCACGAGCGGCTCTCTGGCACAGAAACCAATCTCTTAACTCTCTAACTTTTAATAGAAATTCTTCCAGAGTTAATAAGTAAAATAGCAGAAATCCAAAACCACGCGGGACATCATTTTATTCTTAAACCAAGTTGTAGAAAGCAAATCATTTCACAACGCTGTTTCAGCATGTCTGATTGGGGGGGGTCGTAAACTCTAAACAATAATTGTGCATCTTCTATCGAAACAATGTATCTAGTCAAAGTAGATAGAGTATTAACTAGAACTCATCTGCCTCACAGGAATTGGGAGGGGTGGGAGGTGGGGTTCTATTGGGGTTCGCGGTTAAAAATAAGTATTGGTAAAGAGAAATGTGTTTGATACTTACATGACTGAGACCTAAACCCGAAAGCTCTGTAACTTTTCCCACAGTGATTCAATAAAGAAATAAATTATAAAAAATATATATATAAAAGTTACATCAGTCAGCCTCATAAACTGAGTGGGAATATATGTTTTCTTTTTTCCACTTAATTATTTTCACTCATATATTTTGCCCTTGAATCAATTTGTCAAGAACAACACCCCACCCCAATGTTCATATAAATTTCACTTAAGATTCTTTGTACGGGGCTGGAGCGATAGCACAGCGGGTAGGGAGTTTGCCTTGCATGCAGCCAACATGACCGACACAGGTTCGATTCCCAGCACCCCATATGGTCCCCTAAGCACCGCCAGGAGCAATTCCTGAGTGCATGAGCCAGGAGTAACCCCTGAGCATCGCTGGGTGTGACCCAAAAAGCAAAAACAAAAAAAGATTCTTTGTACATACTCATTTTAGGGAGACTACCATTTCACATGAGCCTTCCTTTCTGGAATGTATGTTCAATTGTCCTCATATATTCTCACAAAATTACTTTCTGGGGACTCAGGCTAGCTCAGTGGGAAGTGCCTGCCTTTGCATAGGAAGAGCAGGAGCCTGGGTTTGATCCCTGAACTGCCTCACATTTGCTGTGACCAATCCTGGCAGCACTATCCTTGGGATTCCTAATACCACAACAAAGAAACACAGCCAAGTATGTGTGATCTTCTGTCACTGCAGCCACAACAGCAGCAACAAAAAGGGAAAGGACAGGAAATATTTTTAATTATCATTTTTATCGTACAGTTCTCATACCTTATTGTGGACAAAATTCTAAATTTTCTATTTGAGCAATCCCTGAGCACTGCTAGATGTGGCCCAGAAACAAATTTTTTAAAAAGTGAGAAAGCTTATACTGCCATGAAATAACTCTGGGAAAATGTGATGTACTTTGATATTGACATTTCCAAAGTCTAATATTAAAGTTTCCTGTTATAAACCATCCATGATTCTAGAAACTATTCATGACTGTAACTAATGATCTAAAATTATAATACAGGCATCTTGGCATATACATGATTCCATGTGAGCTCAATCAGTTATTGAAGTAAAGAACATATCATTTTTACAATTAAAAAATTACTTGTTTCAGAAAAAAATACAAGCGAGCGTGTGTGTGTATGTGTGTCTTTGTGTAAAACACAAGAAGAATAAAATCAATCTTTGGGGGCCTAGACATACAGAACAGGAGTTAAAGCACCTGTCTTGCATGCAGATGATACTGGTTTGATCCCTTGTACCACAAGGTCCCCTGAGCGTTGCCAGAAGCAATCCTGGAGGCCCTGTTAAGCCTGGGATACTGGGTTCTTGAGCGGTGAGACGGACAGAAACACTAACTCAACAATGCAAAAAAAGGAGTTTAATTTCAGTATACTGGGGTCAACTATCTTACCCAGAGTGGTCTCTTGATAGTCACCCCAACTTCAAACAGCAAGCAGTTTATATAGGGTTTGATTACATAAGCAGTACATGCCTTATTGTTTCAGAAAAGAATCTTACCAAACAAAGGTGTTTTGGCAAGTGTCTAGGGTAACAGTGGTTAGGCAACAACTAAACAATAATTTCCAGTATCAGTACCAATTTTATGATTACATAGACTTCTCACTCTTTTAGGGTTAACAAAAAGCAACTTCTGGGACATTGTGAGTATTGATTAATTGAGCCCACTTGCTGAGCCCAGGAATTTTCCCAGGTGGGTTTAGGTTGGCTAGAGACACATTGTTTTATTGCTGGGAAACTGAACGTGTTTTAGTTCCCGTAACTGAACCTGAGGCCTAGCAGATTTTGCTGATTTCTGCCGCCTGTCATGGCTGCACTCTGGCTTGTTCTGAGTCTCACAGCACCTGAGCACAGTGAGAGTAGTCATGATAACTGCAGGGTCAAAACAGCACCACAGTTTTGGACGCTTGCATCGAACTGGCTGAGTGAGAACTGCCAGAAGAGGGACTCAGGAATCTTGAATTGCACTTGGGAAGTTAAAAAGTAATTATTGGACTGTACCAAATCCAAAAGATAGTATTACAAAGCCACCTAAAAAATAATAATGCCAAGTCAGATAACGGTTGAAACTCTCATATGCACGTAAAACTCCACATAAAACAAAGATGCACCTTTAGCTAATTCAAACCAAAATTTATTGTCAGTAGGAGTTGTAAGTGCATATGACACTTTACAAAGCAGACACAGAAGACAGTTTTCTGCCCTTAGGAGCTTAGGAAAACAGGTGCAGGTGGTAGGTAACAGGAAATATATTAGTTCACAGGGATTTACAAAGTGATCAACAATGAAAGAAAGGATGTAAAGAAAAAGATGTCTTATAAAAAGAGGGAAGTGGGCAATTACAGGGATTTGAAAAGGGCATTTAATTGCAAAACCTGAAGGAAGAACAACCAAAAAAAATAAGATGAGAAAAATAAAAGAACAAGAAAGTTCTAAGAGATAAAGTGGAAAAATGAGATTTTTTTTGCTGCTGTGAGACTTGAACTAATACATTAATTAGAGAATGTAGAATTGATTTGCTTGAAAATTGGACAGCTGGAAATCCTTATAATACAACTTGTTCCTTAGAAAATTTAAGAAGTAGAGGCTGGAGAGGTAGTACAGCGGGATGAAACCCAGGTCCCTGGAGCGAGAAAGATAGTATATCTAGTAGGGTTCTTGGGACCGAACCGGGTTTGATCCCTGGCACAACATATGGTTCTCTGAAACCCTCCAGGAGTGATCCTTGAGTGCAGAGACTAAACTTTGAGCACCAATAGGTGTGCTCCCCCAAAACTAAACAAAACAAAAAATAACAGGAAATTAAGGAGCTCGTTTTTCCAAACAATGGACTAAACCAAAGTACTTATTCAATCACATTATTCCATTTATAACATATATATAGAAAGAAAATCTTATAAAGAATAAAGATCTGCATACGACTAATTGTAAGTATACTTTTTTTTTTTTTGCTGGGGAGTCACACTGGCAACGCACAGGGGTTACTTCTGGCTTTGCACTCAGGAATTACTCCTGGTGGTGCTCAGAGGACCATATGGGATGCTGGGAATCAAACCTGGGTCGGCCGCATGCAGGGCAAATGCCCTACTCTCTGTACTATCGCTCCAGCCCCTGATTGTGAGTACTTTTAAAAGTTTAAGGATATTTTTAAGCTATAGTGTGAAAAGCTCTTCACTTTAAAAGATACATTGTAAAACAGTTTTCTTTATACACCCATATGTAGGGCGTTTGCCTTACAAGCGGCCAACATGGCCGACCCGAGTTCGATTCCTCCGCCCCTCTCGGAGAGCCCAGCAAGCTACCGAGAGTATTCCATATGCCAGACACAGTAACAACAAAGTCTCCAATGGAGACGTTACTGGGCCTGCTCGAGCAAATCGACGATCAACAGGAGGGCCTTTACCTTTACCTTTACCTATTCTAACAAAAAGTTCCAATGCAGTAATACTAAAATCAAATCTAGTATTTTCCTACAAGATAAAGACCAACATTCTGTGCAGTATATTTAGTTCTGAGCCATTTTCTAGAGCTACTTTTGTCAACACAGTGGCTAAATAAACTTAGTTTTATTTTCCCCAAATAATTCTTGCTCAGGGACTTAATGGTGAAAAAAATTAGTTGATTTTTTTCTTAAGCACCCTGGCTTAAGCCGTTGTATGTGCTTGAAAGGGGATTCAGTAGTGATTGCTTACATGCAGGGTGCTGGGTGGTGGTGAGAGTTCTGTATGCTAAGAAATAGCTATTTTCTACCATTAGGAATAGCTCCATAGAAATTTACGGACACATTTCTTCAGCAGCCAGAGACTGGGGGTGCTGCTCAGCACTAAAGCATTTGCCTTGCATGTGTGAGGTCTTGGGTTAAGTCCCTGGCACCACCCAAAACAGACATTTATATGTTATGTTAGAGGACCTCAAAGTTCTACTTCTCTCACGCTGTTTTTTCACCTTGTTGATTAAATTTTTTTACTGTTTTCTGTACTATCCCTCTGGCCCACCTTTCAGCTCTTTCTTTGATAATGACTCCTCTGTGAATTCAGGAATTTGGGGGATGGGGATGACAGATGTGTCAATTGACTTTATTATTCATTCATTTATTTTGCTATGCCATTTTATATTTGTCTTTTTAGTATACCTTTCTCATACACATATATGCATCTATATGTTCATATACATTTCTCATTTCTCATACATACATATTTGATCTTTATCCACAGTTCCTTACTCAAAGCTTAGAACTTCCCAACCCCTTAGAACTTCCTAGAGAGAGATAAAGGTGTCCCTTATTATATTAATTAGGTGACTCTGGGAAACTGTGGGTTAGGAGATGAGAAGCAGAGGAATCAACTGTAGGGTAACAATGGGTTTGTCCTTTCAGCCTCGCCACAGGGAACGTAGTTTTCCTTAAAGCAGTGTCCTTTCTGTATGGACGCAGGAAGACAGTTAATATTATGCTTTGTAACTTGGGAGTTGATTGATTCCAATAATATTATTATCTAGTTCTTACTCTGGAGAACCTGGCAGGCTACCAAAAGTATCCTGCCCACGCGGCAGAGTCTGGAAAACTCCCCATGATGTATTCAATATGCCAAAAACCAGTAACAATGATGGGTCTCATTCTCCTGATCCTGAAAGAGCCTCGAATGTGGCACTTTCTAAAATCTCAGGGCTAGACGAAGGAGATGTTACTGGTGCCTGCTCAAGAAAATCGATGAACAACAGGATGACAGTGATACAGTGACAGTGAATATTTACTCCTGGGCATCTTCTCTCAACTCAGTTGCCCTTAGTTCCTAGCACCCCAAAAGCAGGGTCCCGACGAGGGACTGAATGGACCCAGGGCAAGCTGTGAGCTACCCTGGCTGGCATTGAAATGGGCCAGGCCAAAGTGCCACAATATTCAGTTATAAGTTGAGAACATGATCATAGACAAATGCTGTCATGATCCAAAAGTAATGATGAGACTAGGACCCTGCTGGGGTTAGGAAGACTAACCTGGCCTGAGGACTGTGGTGTCCTCAGGAAGAACCAAACTTTAAGTTGATATATCTCTTACTGTGCTCATACAGAATGACATTGCTAGAAATATTAGAAGTAGATTTACTACAACTATTTAAGTGGATTACTAGCTGAGGAGGGCTGGAGCCCTACCACAGCAGCAGGGCGTTTGCCTTGCGCAGCTGGCCCGGCCTAGCTGGGTTTGATTCCTCCACCCCTCTCGGAGAGCCCAGCAAGCTACTGAGAGTATCTCGCCCGCACAGCAAAGCCTGGCAAGCTACCCGTGACGTATTCGATATGAGAAACACAGTAACAACAAGTCTCACTATGGAGACGTTATTGGGCCCGCTCGAGCAACTCCATGAACAACGGGAGGACAGGGCTACAGTGCTACTAGTTGAGAAAAGAAGAAAGCAACACACCCTGAATGGGATCCCACCCTTAAACGGATCTCCTAGTAATCCAGAGATTTTATCCTAGAGTTAATCTCCTGGAGGAGTGGTCTTACCTCTTTTTGTTCATTTGTTAATATTCAACCCACCTTTGTGTCACCACCCTATCTGGTTGCTATATAAACTAAGACTGTAAGGGGCCAGATTCAGAATCCAGAGAGCAGAGTCAGAATCCAGAGAGCAGAGTCAGAATCCAGAGGCAGAGTCAGAATCCAGGGGCAGAGTCAGAATCTAGAGCGAAGGGCTCCAGAGAGAGAAGCAGAAGAGTTCCAGAGAGAGAGACCCGAAGAGACCAGAGGACAGACTACAGAGACAGAGTCAGGAATAGAGAGACAGACAGAAGAGAGCACAGCAGTACACACACAGAAGCAAAGCACAAAAGAGGAGCCATCCCAATCCGGTCCATACATAGCAGCTCGAGAGCACCGAACACGGGCGGTGAGAAAGAGCTGCCCCAAGAGCCCGCCAACAACACAACACATCTTCGCATCCCTCCCCTGCTCACTGCATAAGATATAGTTTTTACAATCAACCTTGTAATTAAAGGGTTGTAATTTACAGAATCATCCTTAGGACTCTAGGGAGAGGAAGAGACTGTGGAGTAAGTTAAATTGACAGCAGCCAGTGAGTTCATCAACTTAAGGAAGCCTCCATGAAACCCCCAAGGAGGGGTTTCTGAGAACATCCAGGCTGGCCAACACATGCAGATTTGGGGAGAAGAGAACACCAGGAGAGGACATGTGTGAGCCTTGTTCTTTCCCCGTGCCTTGCCCTGTACATCACTTCATCTGACTTTTCCTGAGCTATAGCCTTTGTAACAATTCAGTGAGCTAGGGCGTAAATGAGTTGTATGAGTAATGGTTTTGATTCTAATAAATTAATCCATCCGTGGTTGGTAAAAAAAATTCTTACAAAAAATTGTTCAATTATTGACATTTTAGAAATATTTTAGCATTATGTTAATATGTTTATTTTTTAGAGTGACTTCAAGTGTGAGAGAGTGCTCTCCGGGTGTTGGTTTTTGCATCTATATCCTATACGATTTCAGGGTATTTCAAGTTGTCTAGTGTAGTAATTAATGTGGAATATTAGTTGAATCAGTGACAGTTATTACCCATCTTGATGTCATTGTGTAATGACATGTTATTAGTTTTATATTACTTTTTTATGTCAAATCAACAAGAATTGAAAGTCCTTTTTAATGTACTCATATGATTCCATCCTCTCATACATGGCACTATCAAATAATCCAAGAGACTTATTACTTCTATTTGCAATGTATCTCTCCCTTTCAGTGAATTCTGTTTTTGATGATGACTTGAAATCTGTTTTGTTACAAACATTTCCTCATGTCAGATTAATTTCTGTTAATTTAATCAGTTACCTTTCACTCTTTTATTTAATATTACATTAATATGTATCTATTTTTTGTTATTTTTATAAATAAATTTAAAGATATAAAAATAAGGTCCTTTTCAGAAAGTCCAAGTAAGGTGATGGCAATTTCTAAACTGTCATATAGAAATATTTCAATGCCTTTTCTGAATTGTGGTTAAAGTGATGGATTTTTACCAAGTTTTGCAAGAAAACTTTAGTGTCTGTTGGAGTTTTTCTCTCAAATCTTTGAAAAATATTTTTTAGAAGTTTTAAAATGTCTTTGAGACCCATATTACAGGTTTTTAGTGGCTTAATAATGAATGGCCCATTATGTTACACTTACATGTTTTTTTTGAAAAACCAAGTTGATATGTGTATTTAAAATAGTTCATTTATGAGAGGAACCTGAAAGGAAAATCAATGTCGTAAAATGCCAACATGGTTAACAACTTCGGAGGCAGTTTTTTCTCTTACTAGATTAAAGGAATGAGCTGCACATGGTGTACATCCTGCACACTTGTTAATATCTTTAAAGAGCGCTAGGAGCCCTTTTCCTCACCTTTCTTAGCTGCCATGATGTTGGACTCCATGAATGTTTTCAACTTTGGGTTATTGTTGTCCATACGTTAATTTCACATTGCTGAAAAAAGCCACAGGCTGGTTTTCAGTTGGTGAACAAGTTTAAAAGCCACCCAGAATTCTCCATCACAGTGGCAGAGCACAGTATGAGCAGCTAATCAGTGTCAGTCATATTTGGCATAGAATCTACATGAATGGATCAGCCATATTTGTTGTCTTGTTTATTTATGAAACTTCATATCATGAAAATCATCTTCCATATGTCTATTCATTCTTCATCAACTGTTATTTTTCACCTGGGGCATTTTTTTCAAGTTCTCACACAAAAATAAATTAGATTTAACAATTATGTCTAGGATGCTCATTAAATATCTGTTATTTGAATTATGATCAGTATTTCATGAAAATTGCCTTAAAATACAATAACCTCAACTACTCTTATTAACACTTCAAAATAATACATAATATTCTTTCCTAGCTGTTTGTTTGGTTCATTTTGATATATAATCTAAGCATGATATTAAAACATGCTAAGAGAGCCATGCTTTATAGAATAATCACAACTCTGTAAGTTATGTCTTTTTTTAAAGTAATATGAAAAAAATTTTCTTTTTTGCTTTGAAATAAACAAGTCAGATATCACAAGAGTGTGACTATTTAAATTCCCTCCATGAGAAATATTTCTTAACCATGTTATATTCTTTTTGATTCTAAATATAAACACTGTTCTAAATAAACAGTTAAATTGCTATTTTGAAAGAAAATACCCTTTACAGTACTGAATGATATATTTCTTTTTTGTAACATGCCACAGTGAAAGACCATAGTACGTACTAAACCAATGAAGCCATTCACTTAAGTCTGCTGCCAACCTCTATTGACTATATATGCTGTATGTTGCTTTACTCTTTTCTATTTCTTCTGCTACTTCTTTTCCTCTTGAGGAGTATCCTTATTCTTATAATCTTTATCTCATCTGATCCACTAACCGCCTACTCTCATTATACAGACACCACTCATTTTGAAATAACCTCTGTCCTTGCACCATTGCACCACCATGCCTGGTGAGACAGCAGAATGGGCAAATAAAATATCCCTAGGAATTTTAATTTTAATGATTCATTTTTTCTTGGCTCTGCTAAATGCATTCTTCACAATGTTGACACATTTAGTGTATATCCCAGTCTAAAAGGATAGGTTTTGATGTTTTGATACACTTGTGCTTCTTCTTAAGGTCTATATAATTTTTGCCTAACAATAAGTATCTTCCAGATACTGATGTTAGAATAAGCAGTAATCCGAAACATATATAAAATAAACCTGATATTAAAGCATGTTAAAGGACATTTGAAAACTTGAAATGCATTTTTTAACTTGTTGCTACATTGTGATAAGCTGGGAAACTGTATTGCTGGATTATTCATTATATGCATTATAAACTAATGTTTAGCAATGAGTATAAGAAGTTTTGTCACTGGCACACTTGTCTACTCTGATTATGTCACTATGTTGCCTAGTCCCCAGATCACCAAACTTGGCCAGGATGAGATATATCTGGAAGACAAAGATATCTTTAATATATTGGGATACAGAAAATTTGCAGAAAACTCTGTCTTGGTGTTGCTACTGCTATATGCCCTAAGATAGAGGAGTTCTGATAAACTATTTTTCACAATTCCCATAAAAATTTAAAAGCAGAGTCACAACTAATTGCAGATGCTACATTACAAGTATATTTCTGGTGAAAGGAACTTTTTATTTCTCTAGATGCTAGTGAGAACTCAATTCTCTATTTACTCCTCCAATGATTAAATTTTCTCCACACTAGCTTTTGGGTTTATATGCTGAAAAAGTTATTTTGCTCCACGAACAACCTACTCCCACAGTACAGACACCCCTCATTTTGCGATAATCTCTGTCCTTGCACTATAATACCACTGTTCCTGGTGAGTCAGCAGAATGGACAACTGGAATCTCTCTAGGAATTATCCTTATCTTGAGAAAGCTAACAACAACTAGTGGCTGAAAACCTTGTAAGTATATTCCACTAATCCCTAAAAGCATATCTATCAATCAGATACCCCTGAACTGAATCACAAAATGTCTAAGCAATCAATTACCAGATCTCCTAACACAAGAGGAAGTATGACAGAGGGAAAATCAGAAGGGAAAGACAACAATCATCATTGATTGAAGTTAGCATACCTCACTTGGACAAATTTTGCAAAAATATATATGATTTTGGGAACATGATTAGATTCTCTTCCAAGAAACTTATAATTTTTGAGAACTCCTTAGCTTCATAGAAAATCTGCTTCTGGACAGTTTTAGCCATAATTCTCCCATGCCTCTACATGTGATATTTTTTTCCTTTTTTCTGTTCTTCAAAATCTCTACTCTTCTTTCAAGACTTGGTTAATTGTCAATAATTTTCTTGTAAGAACCCAACATGTTTGGAAAGACAGTTCTAGGTTTCAATCTTGAATGATAGGCTCTATGTCATAGTGAGTTGCAAGCAAATTATTAACTTTTCTGAATTTCAATTTCTTCATCTGTCAGAAATGGTTAAGAATATGTACCTTGCTGAGCTCTAAGAATTTTTTATTGATTGTTTTGTCAATTTTATTGATTTCTCTCCTTCAGAGGAGGTTTAAGTTATTTCTATTCTAACATCATTATATCAGATAGGAAATCAACAAAACCTACATGAGGATAAAGTGAACAAAGCACTTTTCTTAAATTTGAGGGGCCAAGACCTAAAAGCACAGTAGTCAATATAACTAATATCGTATTAATTTTTAGAAAATCAATGCAAAAAATTCTATGATGAACAAAACATCAACATTTTAAGAAAGACAGTATCAGCATTACAGTTTTCCTTTTATTTTAAAACCCTGTGTTGCTCACATAGATATCAGTGAACAAAATCTGATAAAAGGAAGAAAACATGGGTTTATTTTCAGTGATACACACCTACTTACATAATGTATATAATGTTGAGTTGTAATATTTAATTAAGATAAAATCATTATTTTGAAGCCTAACAAAAATTTCCATGATGTTTGGGGCTTTGAATTCATTCTGGCTAATATTTTTAATCTTATAATTATTCATAATAAAATTGAAATATTGTCATTATATTGCATTTTTTATAAATGCAATTTTCAACACTTCCAATATTACTATTTCTAGCATTGAAGCTTAACTGGGGGCTGGTATCTCTGGTAGATTCCTGGAACCAAACAAACAAAATAAAGACACAATTACTCCCCCCCTCCTTCCGCCAGTTCCTCTAATCAAAGAAGGGGGCGGGGGGAGAGTTTGACTACATGACAGATAAATATGAGCATTTTATACTTATTTGTATCATTTTTGTGTGTTCTTTTAAAAAATGCTTCCTATTTGGGGTAGTCTTAAGAATTTCTGTTCTCTAAATAACTCTCAAAACTTTTTCTACTCTGAAACTATTGAAATTTTACTCACAACCTTCTGAAAAATGGTTCATTTTTTTTTTCAGTTCTTCAGAGTTCTTATGTATCTTTCAGAAATTCTACCTACATATATATTTTTTCACCTAAATTATTTAACCAAATTTATTTACCATTTCTTGGAGTAGCCAAAGTACAACTTTTTGAATACTCTTACTTACAGAGTGCTTTTTTATTGTCTATTTCCCTGTACTGTCAGTGAAATAGAAACTGGTAATCAATCACTGTCACTGTCACTGTCCTCCCATTGTTCATCCATTTGCTCGAGCGGGCCCAGTAACGTCTCCATTTTGAGACTTGTTGTTACTGTGTTTGGCATATCGAATACGTCACAGGGAGCTTGCCAGGCTTTGCCCTGCGGGTATCAAGTGCTAAAATTTTATTCTATAAGTGAAATTTCTGCTTAGAAAGTACTTGCCATGATAATTTTAATTGGTATTGCCAAATTACCCTTCATTACGGTCATACTGAATAAACTTCGTTCTCATCAGAAAAGTTCCTCCTTCTTCACCCTAAGACAACACAATATGATGATCACATTCTGATTTTTCACAGTTAGATTTTTAACATTATTTCATTGTAGTTTTATGTTTTCAAATTATAAGGGAGACTGATATTTAAATCTTTGTATATTTAAGACTAGCGTTTTGCATATTTAAGATTAACATTATTTTCAAGATTCATTACTAAGAAAAGTTAAGTTTTCCGTAAGTTTAATTACATTTTTCCCACTCAATGAAAAAGCAAAAATACTGAGTTGTAACTTTTAGTGTCCTCCATTAAGATGAATAAGTAAAACACTGCAACAGCCTATAATATAAAAATAGAGTTGTTATTGTTTTCAGGAAGAATTTGAAAGTTCTTCTTAGGACTTATAGAAAACATATATAATTTCACTAAAAGTATCAATTAGTAAAACTAGAAATGCCCATTACATGTAAATCCTCAAATAAAATATGCTGACTTTACCATGCCAAAAAGTCAAATATACGTATACCAACAAAAAGTTCTTGCTTAAAACAATAAGTGCAACAGTATTCAGTAATGAAAAAGCAAATGTCTAATACTTAGAAATTTTCCTATCTAGTGAATGCTTGTCTTTAGGGAACTTGTAACATGATTATTGATGAAAAATATAAATATAGTGTAAATTTTGATACAGTATTCATAAATATCAATTTTTATAGTTCATTTTGTAACAACAATGAAAATAAATACTATAAGTGAATATCAATAGTAATATTTTTTGTGTTCTACATCTTTCACTGTTGATAATGTTCACTGTTAATTACAAGTATTATCATTCCATCATTGCTATAAAAGTTAATTTTGCTAAGTAAAATTTAGCACTTGAAACATTTTTCCAGTTTGACTGCTTTGATTTTATGGCAGTTACTTTGTACTTTGTGTCTTAGAGCTCTCTGTATATAATGTAATTTTAATTTGGAGGGAGGGGACTAGAAGTACTACTGTCCACCCCAGCCTATCAGCCTCACCCAGAGAAATTACTCTCAAGTTACAAATAAGACATGCCAATTAATCAGTCTGGTCACCAGAGTGAACGATGTCACCGCTCGAGCCCCTGATCCTTTGTAGAGTGACACAGGCTCTCGGAATTGAAAGGAAGCCAGCTCAAGGAGTCATTTAATCCAGACCTCTGTTCCTGCAAGGCTTTGCCTGAAATGTCTTAGACAGATGGTTTGTCTTTAAAATTCACCAGGGACAGAGATTCTACAATATTACTCTGGAGCCTTTTCTAATGTTTAATCACTATTACTGTCAAGTCAGTTTAAGCTCTTTCCTGATAGTTTTTCCTCTGCAGACATGGGAAAGAGTTGGTTAGCAAGCTTCCTTTATAATGTCCTTCCTAGTATGCAGACAGTTACCAGTATACACTTCAGCATTGCTTTTTTTCAAGATTATATATCTTCTATTCATTTTAATATTTTTGATTAATTAATCATTTAATTGATTTTCATTAAACTCTTTCCACTTAAGTTTTATCATGCCTAACCATGCCTGTATTATCTACATCATGTCTCTATCACTTGATGTTATGATGGGTTCTTTCATTGTGATGTAAAGTTTTTTAAATTTTAAATTGAATCACTGTCAATTGCAGTTACAAAGTTATTCATGTTAGAGTTTCAGGCAGACTATGTTCCTACACTAATTCCCAGTCCACTTCCCTCCACCAAAGTTTCCCTCTAGTCCTCAACAGCATGATTTTTTAAAATTTCGACTATTGTATAGCAAAGTAACTACACTTCACTGCCTATTGAATATTTTGTGAGAGAAAATAAAAGATAGGCAAATATTTCACTCTATCTGGAGGAATGAATTAAAAATAAACAAATAAAAATGAATCTGTAGTATAATTTTATAAGAATAAAGCATCTAGCATTATCTAAAAATACAGTTGGCTACTATAGTTAAGCCCCAACTGAATGCAGTGGTTTGAGAACAACATGAATGTCTTGGATCATAAAAAAGCTCTGGTCCATAAGGACACTCAAGCACCCCAATTCTTATGTCCAGTTGATTTCGCATGTCTTAGTCACAGTCACTAATAACATAAGCTGGGTCACCCTAAGGTCTCTTAGACCCAGAAGCAGCACACATCACTTCTACTCCTTTCCATCACAGAGAGTACAGTCTCATGGCATGCTTGGCAAGGGAGGCTAAAAATGTGTTTAATTGTGGGTCCAAGGAACAGAAAATGGATTTGAGGAAAACTGGGTGTTGCCAACACTATTAACGGCTCTCGTTACCTGCAAATCCCTCTGATCTCTTTGTGTGTTTCCACTTCAAACACTGGACTGTTTCTCTAGAATATATGCACTGGGAACACTGAATCTCACTTGGCAATACTGGAAAAAGTCCTAGGAACTTACTCCCTATCCCACTCCACCTCACTCCAAGGGCTGATGGGAGATGAATTCTGAAGACTTGCTCTGGGACATAACTTACTTTCCAAAATTTCCATACAAGCCCATGATGAAGTTACCCTTTACTGGAGTTGGCCTGAGATATGTCCTTGACTGTCTCTTTCCTATTCTTATTTCCATATGCCCTCTTTGATTTCACTAAGAAGCAGTTCACTTTCTTAATAAATAACTTTTATGTGAATATTCATCTATTGGTCTTCTTCTAAGAATGCTAATGTAAGATTCAAGGTAAAGAGTTAAGTTGAATGATTTCACAGGTAAGATGGAAACAAGTATGGATGATACCCTGTAGCTGTCACCGCTACTATGGGGGGAGGAGGGAGCAAGGAGATAAAACCATAAATCTTGTTCCCCGACTGGAATGATAGTACAGCAGGTAGGATGTGCCTTGCACTCAGCCAACCCGGGTTCAAGTCCCAGGATTCCATATGGTCCCCCAAGGACCACCTTGAAAAATTCCTAAGTGCAGAGCTAGTAACCTCTGAGCATTGCCAGGTATATTCCAAAATCAATCAAACAAACAAACAAAAACCCTGTGTTCCCCTCCACCCCCTGCACTTCAACTGCCTCACACAGCTAGTTTTTCCTTAAATGTGTATTTTCTTTATTTTTTTTTACTAAGTTCACATTATAAGCTGAACTTTTGTGCTATGAACATCGTTTTTTTTACTGAGTGGATCGTCTATATTATCATTTTAAGTTTCATAAAAGTAAAATTTTTCCATTGAACTTTAAAAGATAAGTGATGGAGTAGATTGGCAGGAAAGGTGCTCGGTGAGAATTGACATGCAGTCACTGTTGAGCATTTCAAATGTTCTTCAACCCAGGGTGTCATAGATTCTATTCCAAAGCAACTAAAGCACAAAATCTTTTTGTTTTAAGTGGCATCTTGCAACAATAGAGCAGGCATTGTTGTTTTTGGTACTGAACCATATAGCTGCTGAACCATAATGAAGACAGCAGGGAAGGTAGGGAGGAGGATTCCAAAAGAAACAACTGGCCAAAGACTACCTGATTTAATTTTGACTTTATTAGTTTGAACCAGATAGGATTCTCTTCTGTGATGATAATGAATAAATTAGCACAAAGATTTATATGTGTAAAAATTTTAGACTTATTAGGGTGTTATTAGAACTACTAAGAATAAAGTATTACCTTTGATAAATATAAAAATCAAGGAATATGTATGCTACTTATAGAAAAATCAACTTACATTAAGATTACCGGTTCACAGATTTTATTCTTTTGGCACCTTGAGATGTCATGAGACCTTCATGGTTCAGACAAGTGACTATTATGTATTTATTTTGTAATTATTTGTTTAAGTCCTGTCATTATAGATATAACAAAACAGTTCTTCATTCTCAATCATCATTGTATCCCAATTATCAAACAGAATGTCTGAAACTTAATATGTACTCAGAGGAAAAAATCCGTTGCCTGAATAAAAGTAATGAATCTATAAGCACAAAATAATTTATTTTATTTCTCAAATAACATAATCCTTACCACTTAAAGTATATGGTACAGCCATATATTTCCGACTATGTAAATTACCCCCAAAATGAATAATACAAGGGATTATTTCCATAGGAAGGCAAATGTGTTATATCTAGTCATATGAAACTCATTATTACTCAATGAATATATAAGTTTCACATCTATTTGTTCTAGCTTTGGGATATTTCCCATCTGTATGTGGTTCTTTGAATTTTTCTCTGAACTGGTTTTAACATCCTTCTGATTTTCTCATAAGTTAGTGCAGTAGATGGAAGTATTTGCTACATGTTCATTTTACATTCTTCTGAGAGTCCTTAATAAACCATGCTTTGACAGCTAAATACTAAACTGCTAAATACTTTATCAATTCATAATATTGATAATAGATTACCTACATACATAAAAAAAAATTACTGAGAATGATCATGAGGAGCCCTGTACTGTGCCTGAGCATAGTAAACAAGCATAGAACTGTATCCTTCGAACACTTACTTAAAGAAGGTCTCTCTTTAGAGAGTTGCAAAGAGATTACCAAAATGATTGTACATACATATTTTGCTTTTTATCATTATTATCAGTTCATGTAAACACAAATTATTTTACTGCCATGCATTTTGGGAAGGCTGCTCTAGTCTCTTGGAATTTACCCACGAGGAAAACATTTCACATAGCTAATAAAGTATCACTTTTTTGATACCATCTGAATATTTCAAAATATTCCAGTTTGCAATCAGTTTCATTCTTTTACTTTCTGTTTTCTTTTACTGTCATTCTGTATCATCTTTCAAACTTTGTAATTGATGAACCTCCTAAAATTGGGAAAAGAAATAGTTTAAGCATAGGAATTTCAATTCCATACATGTTTCAAAGACAGCAAAAGTTTAGATTTCAGAGGGGAGGGGAGCACTAAAATTACTTTTTTTTCCCCAAACAAATACTAAGTACTGTATCTGCTAGTAGGTTTTGCACCACTTGGAAACCAAACTGAGCCACATAGTATGAGAATGCCAGATATACGACCATAAATATTTTTGGCTTAGTTTCAAAGCTACATAATGCCAGACATAGACATGTAAAAGTAATGGCAAGAACTACAAAGATTATAAAAGAAATAAAGTCACAGTTCGTAATTCATATGATTATGTTCAATAGCAGACTTAGGCAGCTTTTCACATAATAAGATCCACATGTAAAATCATCAGCTTATTTTACTCCAAGAAAGATACCAAATGTTAAAATGGCTTTTAAAAGTAAAATTTTGTTGAGAGCTTGTAAATATATTTTTGCAAGCTGAAGGAGGATAACTGAAATTGGATTTTGTTTGTTTTTATTTAGATACCCAACTTCTGCTTCGCCTTTTGTCATACAGAAAAGCTAAGGGAAAAAAGATAGAAAATGCAAGCTCAAAGATGGGGCCATCTTTTAAATATTGCTGCTATAATCTGAATATTAAAATTCCGGTTTTGGAGGAACACTGTTGCCCTAAAATTAAATAAATTTTGCATTGCATTTAGGGAAAGGATGAAGGAAATATAGTTGTCAGATGTTGAGACAGTGATTTGGCTACTGGGTACTGCTTATGAGGCACAACGCCAAAGTGCATGAGTCCAGAGCAATTCACCGCATCCTTCATTGCAAGGGTCTGAGGCTGGCTTTGAAGCGGGACTATGTAGCAAGACTATGAGCTAGATGAACTTTTTTTAAAATTTTTAAACCTAAAGGAATCAAACCAAATTGTGTTTGTGATGTATTTGATTTCCAGAAATAAAAACAGCACACTTGTGTTTTTCTTCTGTTTAATTTATGGATTAGAAGTAGTCAGCCCTCCGGGTGGGCTAATGAAAATCAAGACTATGGGGAAACGCTAGGGAAAGAAGGGTGGCAGAAACCGCAGACTCTGAGATAAACTGTCAGTCCCTTAGGCAAGATAAGCCAGAACATCACAGTGCCAAGAGCAACTGGCTTCACTTTCAGGTCTCAATCACAAACAACCGTGTGCACTGAAGTTCTATTTTCAAAAAGGACTTTCACCAAGACAGAAAATAATAGTTTAGGAGGTGAACTGCAAGTGTTCACATTTCAAGATTTTATAGTAACTGCAATAAAATGTGAGTACTATAGATCTATATTGTATTGATTTTTTTATTTTGTTGTGTAAAATATTTTTAAATGATTTTGCTTTTCAACCCCGCGAAGATATATGGTGTAGAATGTTGTGCTACATCTATCAATGATATTTAAAGAAAACAATATTTTACAATCACTAATTTTCCTTATTGCCAAATTTTGGACGATTTGTAAATAATATCTTAGCAATCACGCAGTGTTTGTGTTAATACTTGTGTATGGGTTGACACACTTTCAGACAGATGTAGGTGAATTTGTTACAAATAGACACATTCAGAGGGACTTCTGTCCCTATTTACACATGGATCTCTAATGGATATTGAAAGTCTTGGTTTAGAACTCTTAATAGGCTCGTTTACATTTTGCAAATCTCTACCTTTGAAATAAAAATACAGTGATCCACCCATCTGCAGACAATTAAGACCAGCAGCCAAGTATAAAAGGGTGGAGAACTTTTAATGGGTGTTTATAGATTGGAAGCACCGACCCCCTTTTAAATGAAAGAGCCCTAAGAAGAAATAGTAAGTGTTAAGGATAACGATGAAATTCATTTAACCCCCAAGCAGAAGATCTGTTATCAAAGAATTGGCAGGACTCTACACCTTCCAGCTTAAGGTTTTTAACTTAAGTACTTAGCAAAAGTACTTAGAGAAGAAATGTTTTATTTAGAAGTGTTACAATTTTAACCTTTGAGCTGCTTTAGCGTCAAAACACAAGCCCACAGGAAGACCATGAGTAAGGTATGTGATATAAAAACAAATATTTCCATAAAATCTTTGCCCTAGCAAAAAGAGAAATTCTTAGTAGGCTCAAGGTGGGAATTTAGGGAATAGTATTTTTTACAGGAAATACTGGTTAGGCGTTTTATAAAGGGGGTTCTGCATTTGTGAAGGGATAATTTGCCTTAAAATATGTGGGCAACCTGCCTAAATTCTCTAATTGAGTAGTTTGCTCATAACCCCAGGCCATTAGGTGAATGTAAACTGTTACAGGCTTAGTAAGAAAATAGTCCCATTAGGATTTTTGTATTTGTATGTGGTTGTGGGTTAAAGTAACTGTTTCCAAAATCATGGATTAATGAAAAGCTCTTTTTTTCTGAGTTTGGGAAAACCAGCTTTGAAATGTTCAAACTCAAATTAAGGCAAGGACTCTTTTTTGTCCCGTTGTTGTTGTTTTACAGTTTAAAAAAATTTTACAAGATCAAGTCTCAACTATAAGTTCCATTGTAAGTCATCTAAAGAAAATTAGAGATATTTAATTGACTGCTTGTTAATAATAAAGGAAAACAACCATATTTCCTTTGATACTGTCCTTCAAATACTTAATTCACGTCCTAAAATTCCCCTTGTTGGCAGTCACCAAGGAATTTGACACAAATGGGTTTGACTTTTAGAAAATAAAAGACTTGTAAGAGAGTCAAGAATAGTCACTCGTAGCAGTTCATACATACATGTATATCTGTGAAAGAGGAAACAACTTTATATGCTCCTTCTTACATCCAAGTTGAAGCTCCTCACTCTAAATGAACCTTTTCAGTCTCTTATTTCTTCCCCTGTTCACAGATGCCTCTAAGTCATCTCATTGTACCACTTACTAAACATAGTTGCCTACACAACCCCAAGGCAGGACAAGGAAAGAACCCTAAAAACAGTCCTTCAAATAAATAATTTAATGCAAAAAAATTCAAAGAAGGAAAAGTTCTAACCAATACACCAGATAAATTGATCAGATATATAGGTATTCAGACTGAGATGATTCATGTGTCTTTTTCAGGTTTCCGTGTCCCAAATGAACTTGATTCTAGGATACTAATAAAGTTGCAGATGTGAGTAATTGTCATACAGTTTTCAGCATGTTGGTGCCTGCATATACCTCTGGTGGTTCACATTTGAATGTACCTTAATTAAACAAATTACAGTGCCAGCAAAAAACAAAAAATTGTGTTACAGAAGAACTTCTTTTGGCCATTAAATAAAACAAATTTCACAGGTAGAGCCCTGGACCAATCTCTTAACTCCACCTGGTACACTACTAGGTTTTCATAGGCTGTTTATTTTATTTTTTCAAAAAAAAATTTTATTGATTTAAGTACTATGATTTATAATGCTGTCAATGATGGTTTCCTGTGTACATAATTATAACACCACACCCATCACTAGTGTACTAATCTCCATCCCCCAAAGTTTTCAATGCCCTTCCCTACCAACAACTGCTCACCCCTCCACCTCCAAACCCCCCCGCACACACACTCACACTCACACTCAATTCTGCGGATCATTTCTCCCACTGTGTTGTCTTTGGCCTTTTGTTGCTAGCTTAGTATATTTAAGTCTCACATATTCAAGATATCATTCTATCTCTTTCCTTTCTGACTGACTTCACTCGTATTCACAGACTATTTAATTTTTTGTTCTAATGAAATGAGAGGTAATGCATGTGTTAAGACACTTCACCAACCCTGGCTCAATTCTGAGTAAGGAATGATCCCTGAGCACAGAAAATGAAAGCCCTGAGCACTGCTGTGTTATAACCCTAAAAGCAAAATAATTATATATCTTTTTTGGGGGGCCACACCCAGTGATGTTCAGGAGTAATTTCTGCCTCTGCACTCAGGAATTACTCCTGGCAGTGCTTGAGGGGCCATATGGGATGACAGGGATCAAACCCAGGTCAGTTGCATGCAAGGTAAATGCCCTACCCTCTGTACGGTGATTCCAGCCCCCTATATATCTATCTCTTAAGTTCATCAGGTTTTATTTTCTTCATTAAAATATCTTATTTTAAACACTATAACTGTACAATAATAGCACACATAAATACTTGCTTAACAATTTAGTACACAAAATCAAAATAACATGAAGTGGGAGGAAATGTCTCATTTTACAAAAGAATTTTGTTTTGTTTGTTTTTAGGTCATGCCCAGTGGTACTCATGACTTAATCCTGGCTCTGTGCTCAGGAATCACTCCTGGCAGGCTCAGAGATCATATGAGGTATAGGGGAACAAACCTGATTTGCCACATACAAGGTAACAGCTCTACACTCTGATCCCAAACAGAAAAATTTCTAAAGAAGATACTAAAGCAGAATTGTTTTGAAATTACTTTTCATTTTAAAATGGAGGATAAAAATACACAAATGTATAAAGAAAGAAGCAATCTTAAGAAGGCTTGCTCTGACAGCATTCAGCCGAAGAGAAGGACAGCATGGAGGGCGGGATCCATAGATCCCGAAGGGAAAAAAAAAAAACAGGTTCCAAAAAGAGCTGAGATCATCGGGAAGTCCCAGATGGAGGAGGTACCGCATCCCGCCTCCCCCAGATGGAACCCCGGTGACCAGAAGCCTCTACAAGCACAGCTCGAGTATGCGGGAACTAGGACTTTTCCTCAAATCTGCCGGGACTACAACTCCCAGGTAACCTCAGATTCCGGAAGTCACGCCAACAGCCCACCCCCCCAGCACCATCTTTACAGCATTCAGCCGAAGAGAAGGACTACATGGAGGGCGGGATCCACAGATCCCGAAGGAAAAAAAAAAAAACAGGTTCCAAAAAGAGCCAAGATCATCGGGAAGTCCCAGATGGGGTAGGTACCGCATCCCGCCTTCCCCAGATGGAACCCCGGTGAAAAGAAGCCTCTACAAGCACAGCTCGAGTATGCGGGAACTAGGACTTTTCTGCATAAGCGGCCGCGCAATGTCTCTCTATATACAAAGTGATCCATGGGAAGTAAACCACCCAACGTTTCTCTCTGAAAATCATAGTTAAGTTTGGAGCATGGCCACAGCCCCAGAAACACAAAGACTTAATGCATAACCCAGCAGCTTGGAGCAGAAAAGTGAACGGGCTATGCGTTAATCCAGGCCATCATGTCTGTCTGGAGGGGAAAGGGTGTTGCCCCATTCGCCCTCTCCTCTCTGGAAAGAAAGATGGCGGCCACATGGGAGCCTTGTGGACAGCAGGCATGAGCCGGGGGAGTGGGGGCGACTAAAACCTCATGGGAAGGGGGGCATTCCGGTCCGTCCTTCACACCCTACTGAGGTCACCAGTTGCCCCCCACGAGCAGCTCTCCAGCACGGCCACAGCCCCAGAAGCACAAGGACTTAATGCAGAACCCAGCAGCTTGGAGCAGAAAAGTGAAAGGACTATGCGTTAATCCAGGCCATCAAGTCTGCCAGAGGGGAAAGGGTGTTGCCCCATTTGCCCTCTCTTCTCTGGAAAGAAGGATGGCGGCCACATGGGAGCCTTGTGGACAGCAGGTATGAGCCAGGGGAGTGGGGGCGACTAAAACCTCATGGGAAGGGGGGCGTTCTGGTCCGTCCCTCACGCCCTACCGAGGTCACCAGTTGCTCCCCCGTGAGCGGCTCTCCAGCACGGCCACAGCCCCAGAAGCACAAGGACTTAATGCAGAACCCGACAGCTTGGAGCAGAAAGTGAACGGACTACGCGTTAATCCAGGCCATCAGGTCTGTCCGGAGGGGAAAGGGTGTTGCCCCAGTCGCCTTCTCCTCTCTGGAAAGAAAGATGGTGGCCGCATGGGAGCCTTGTGAACAGCAGGTATGAGCCGGGGGAGTGGGGGCGACTAAAACCTCATGGGAAGGGGGGCGTTTCAGTCCGCCCTTCACGCCCTACCGAGGTCACCAGTTGCCCCCCATGAGCGGCTCTCCAGCACGGCCACAGCCCCAGAAGCACAAGGACTTAATGCAGAACCCAGCAGCTTGGAGCAGAAAAGTGAAAGGACTATGCGTTAATCCAGGCCATCATGTCTGCCCGGAGGGGAAAGGGTGTTGGTCCCTTCTGCCCTCCTCCCTCTGGAAAGAAAGATGGCGGCCACATGGGAGCCTTGTGGACAGCAGGTATGAGCCGGGGGTGTGGGGGCGACTAAAACCTCGTGGGAAGGGGGGCGTTTCAGTCCGCCCTTCACGCCCTACCGAGGTCACCAGTTGCCCCCCCCGCGAGCGGCTCTCCAGCACAGCCACGGCCCCAGAAGCACAAGGACTTAATGCAGAACCCAGCAGCTTGGAGCAGAAAAGTGAACAGACTATGCGTTAATCCAGGCCATCAGGTCTGTCCGGAGGGGAAAGGGTGTTGCCTCAGTCGCCTTCTCCTCTCTGGAAAGAAAGATGGTGGCCGCATGGGAGCCTTGTGGACAGTAGGTATGAGCCGGGGGAGTGGGGGCGACTAAAACCTCATGGGAAGGGGCCGTTTCAGTCCGCCCTTCACGCCCTACCGAGGCCACCAGTTGCCCCCCACTAGCGGCTCTCCAGCACGGCCACGACTCCAGAGCACAGAAACCAATTTCTTAACTATCTGACTTTCAGTAGAAATACTTCCAGGGTCAATAGGTAAAATAGCAGAAATCCAAAACCAACATTTAATTCTTGAACCCAGCTGTAGAAAGCAAATCACTTCACAATGCTTTTTCAGCATGTCTGATTTGGGGGGGAGGGGTAAACTCTAAATAATAGTGGTGAATCTTTTATTGAAACAATGAATCTAATCAAAGCAGATAGAGTGTTAACTAGAATTCATCTGCCCCACAGGGACTGGGAGGGGTGGGAGGTGGGGTTTTATTGGGGTTCTTCATGGTAAAAAATAAGTATTGGTAAAGGGAAATGTGTTTGATATTTGCATGACTGAGACCTAAACCTAAAAGCTTTGTAACCTTTCCCACGGTGATTCAATAAATAAATAAATAAATAAATAAAAACAAAAACAAAAAAAAATTTTTTAAATTTAAAAAAAAAGAAGGCTTGCTCTGCTGGGTAAGTATGTCTAAATTCTATGAAAGAATGCAAAGATTCCAGAACAGCACACTCATTGTGGATAGATTTCTTCGATGTTTCCTAAAAGATATAGCCAAGAGAAAGTATCCATTTTGTCTTTGAATTGACATTGAAGCTAGATACCTGAGTATTAAATTTGGGGCAAGTTGAAAAATAATATTAGTTAAGAGAAATGATATGGGACTGAGAGATAGTATAGCAGGCAAGGCTTTTGCTACCTGGGTATGGCTCCCAATCAATGATGGCAATCAAATGAAGCAAATTAATTTATCTTCAAAATTGACACTTTATTTTTTATTTACAAAAATAATAAAATAATACTCTAGAAAGGAAATGTAGTGATGTTAGCTTCTTTTACATCCAGTTCACCTATATATGTGTGTGTGTATATGCATATATATGTATATGCAAGGCATATGTTCTACCATTGAGCCATTTTCCCCACACAATAGTCATAATACATTTGCAACTATGAAATATGTTAGAATATAAAAGAAAATGAATTCTTTCATGAAGAACAATTCCATTTGGTATGACCAAAATGTCTAGTAAAACATTAATGTAATGAGACTTAATAGAGGAAAAGAGAATCCATAAATGTAACATAAACCAAAGAGATATTATAACAGGTATAGCACTTGCCATGCAGGCAACTGGCTCAGATCAAACCTCAGAACCATGTATCTTTGCCTGAGTACCCCTAGCAGTGATCCCTGAGCACAGCCAGGTGTGATCCAAAAACCGAAAAAAAATTTGGGTGGAAAAAGATGAAAATATAAAATTAGAAACTACTTGCATGTCAGAATGCTTCCAGAGGATCCAAGGTGATCTCTCAGAAGATATATAAGTGAAATTTTAAAAGAAAACATGTCTATCCCTCTTTGCTCTATCTTGTGTATAGACTGCATCAATAAAAAAAATTTTTAGATGAGGAAAAAAAAGAAGAATAAGCCTGTCTTAACACAATAACTTCTTGGGGAGAAAGAAGATACCCTAAATATTTGCTTTTCCAAACTTAGTAAACTGTAGCACTTTAGCACTGTCCTGTTGTTCATCGATTTGCTCAAGCGGGCACCAGTAACGTCTCCATTACTGTGAGACTTGTTATTGTTTTTGGTATATCCAATACACCACAGGGAGCTTCCCAGGCTCTGCTGTGTGGGCAGGATACTCTTGGTAGCTTGCCAGGTTCTCCGAGAGGGATGAAGGAATCAAACCCGTGCAAGGCAAAGGCCTTCCCCGCTGTGCTGTCGCTCTAGCCCATTTAGTAAACTATGGCTTAAAATAGGTTCCTGGTTGTTCACTGTTGAAGAAGTCAAGTAAGAGGATTCTCTACAGCATTATCTCTTTTGTGAATATTTGAAAGTTTCCATAATAAAAAAATGATAAAATTGTGGATTATAAAGATAAATTGGCATTTGCAAATTTTCTATCTAGCCTCAAACTCAGAGATTATCATGGAATCTCTTCCCTGGGATAAATTTGTTGGGGAAAGAGATAACAACATGGTGTTTGTTCAGTCCCCTGACAAGGATGTGGAATGCTCCAGAAGGGAATGAGATGGGAGCGACCAGGCAGCCCTTTTAAACATTGAGAGACTATTTTAATAGTACAAGACTTTGTTCTTCTGATGCTTCACCACCTCATTAACCTACATGTCACTCTGAAGTATGTTGCCATGCTCTGATGATTAGAGACTTGCTAACAACACAACATCCTAAATGCAAGCTCCTTCCTGCAGTTGTAGTGAATTAATTTTCAATTAGTTTTCATTAATGAACTTCATTTTTGTGGATTTAATTTGTTGTCCCAGCTTCAGAAAATTCAGCAAATACTTTGATGTCGGGGGAGGGATGTACCAATAGGAGTCTGGAATATTCTGGGGTTTTTTAACAATAAATTATTTGTTTGTGTTTTAACAATAATAAACACTAATAAGTCAATATTGCTACTTTATATATGCAGTGCTGTCACACCCTGGTCACCATCAGAGTGCCTTGGTCCCTCCATATTTATCCCAAAATCTCAGTAGCACCTAGATTATATATTTATGAACTGAAACTCAGGGTTGCTTCTACTGGGAGTTGTCTAATCCCTTGCTTTGTTTCCTTATGTTCCACAATTTAATGACATGATTGGTGTTTATCTTTTTCTTTCTGACTCAGTTCACTTAGCGTGACTCCCTCCACTTCCATCCAAGTTCTATCTCTCATCTTTTGTTTGTATAATTTCATCTGTTCTCATAGCTGAGTTTTATCCTATGATTTAACACTTATTTAATCACTCCTCTGTTGTTGCGCACTTGGGTTGTTTCCAATGTCTTGACTATTGTAAATAATGCTGCAATGAACAGAGATGTGTACATATTTCTGGAATTAATGATTTGTGGGGCAGGGGGGCGATGTCCAGGAGTGGGATTGTAGGGTAAAGAAAAATTCTGTTCTTCATTTTTAAGAAATTCCTCCAGAGTCAGGGGTGTTCTGGCCCTTTCAGAAGTTTATATTTCAATCACTGTTCAAGGTTAAATAATGGCATGCTGTAAATTAACCACATACCAATAGAAACCATGCATCTTTTCTTGAGTCTTCGAAGATAAAAATTGTTATAACCTTTTAAATTTATTTTTAAAACTTTTTATTGAGGTACAGGGATTTATAACACTATTAATTATGATTTTCTTCCATACTTCGTTTCAACACAAGACCCATCACCAGAGAACCCACTTTCTCCCACCAGCATCCCAACAATCCTTCCAACCTACCCTCCTACGTAAGCTCAGGGTTTTGGGGGGGGTTTTATTTGTTTTTTTTTGTTTTTTTGCTTTTTGGGTCACACCTGGCGATGCACAGGGGTTACTCCTGGCTCTTCACTCAGGAGTTACTCCTGGCGGTGCTCAGGGGACTATATGGGATGCTGGGAATTGAACCCGGGTTGGCTGCATGCAAGGCAAACGTTCTACCCACTGTGTTATCTCTCCAGCCCCGGTAAGCTCAGTTTTATGAGAAATTTTTTTTGTTTGTTTTTTGGGCCACAACCAGAAGTTCTCAGGAATTACTTCTGGCTCTGTACTCTGGAATCATTCCTTGCAAGCTTGAGGAACCACATGGGAAGCTGGTGATTGAACCCAGGTCAGTCTCAGGCAAGGCAAGCACCCTACCCACTGTACTATCTCTGGCCCTAAATTTTATTGTTAACTGCACCGATGCTTACTTCGTACCCCAAAACTAGTTTCAAGAGGGAAAAGATCAAATTCAAACAAAGAAAAAGAACTAATAGGAGGTCTAGAGAAACTAACCAGAAAAAAATAATCGCTCTCTTCAAGGAAAAAAGAAAATACCTATAATGATTTTACCAAGGACACCTGTGAGGGTCTTATTGTTGCTGTATAGCACTGTATAGTTGTTCATCGATTTGCTTGAGCAAGCACAAGTAACGTCTCAATTGTGCGACTTGTTACTGTTTTTGGCATATCCAATATGACACAGTTAGCTTGCCAGGCTTTGCCATGCAGGCACAATACTCTCGGTAGCTTGCCGGGTTCTCCAAGAGAGGCGGAGGAGTCGAACCGGGTCGGCTGCATGCAAGACAAGCGCCTTGTCACAGTGCTATCGCTATTTCCAGTGAACAAGTAAACCCCCAACTGACAAATCACTCTGATTTGTTTCTTTGAAAAAAAAAGCACAAATATGTTGCAATTCAGAATCTTCTTGCTTCTACAGAGACACTAAATAACACTTTCTTGTGTAAACATTCCTATTAAAACAAGAAGAGACTAATCCTATCATCTAGAAATTACTGAGTAATAATTAAAGGTAAAGGTAAAGGTAAAGGCCCTCCCGTTGATCGTCGATTTGCTCGAGCGGGCCCAGTAACGTCTCCATTGGAGACTTTGTTGTTACTGTGTCTGGCATATCGAATACTCTCGGTAGCTTGCCGGGCTCTCCGAGAGGGGTGGAGGAATCGAACTCGGGTCGGCCATGTTGGCCGCGTGTAAGGCGAACGCCCTACCGCTGTGCTATCACTCCAGCCCTGAGTAATAATTACATATTATTTAAAATCACTTCCTTCATGGGCCATAGATACAGTTCAGTGAGTAGGGTAGTACTTAACTTGCACACAGTCAAGCCAGTTTCAATCCTCAGTGCTCCATACAATCTCCTGAGCCTTGCCACGAGTGATCCCTGAGCCTGAGCCAGAACAGAAGTAAGCCCTGAGAATCACTGAGTAGGACCCAAAATCCAAAATATGATAAAGTTATTTCCTCCAGTTAAAATGTTTTAATCTGTGCCATGTGGACAGAATAATTTTATTCTGAATTATTCCTATATGACTCAAATACTAAATTTCTTCCTTCTTAAATAAGTTACAATTTTATATTATTACTCATATTAGAAGTTATAATATTATAAAGTAATATCACTAGAAATAATTTTACATATAAATTTTGTAAGCATAATATAGGTCAGTAATATAAAGAATATCTGATAGGCTTTTGGTCCCAGTGCTATAGAAGTCAAGAATATTCTGGGCCCTTTTTAGAAAACCTTAATTCAGTCATCAAAATAAAGAGAGGAACTGGGGGATCAGTGTGGCCAAGCAGCAGTTCATAGGGCTAGAGTACATGGTTCACATGTGAAAAGTATGGGATCAATCCCAGCCCCCAAATATCATAGGTAGAAGTCCCTAAGCACTAATCCAAGAGTAGTCCCCAACACTGATGACTGTGACCCAAAAACCAAAACCCAAATTATGTTTAAACTGTAAATCAGAGGTCAAAGAGAATAAGGAGTTGCTTTGCATGTCACCTACCTTTCCTTGCATGTCACCTACCCTGGTTCCATCCCTGGCACCGCTTTTGGGCATCATCAGGAGTGACCCCTGTACACAGCTAAGTGTGGCCCCAAACCAATATAACTGAATAGATTGTGAATCAAACACCTACAAATAGAATCCTGGCATCTTTTCTTGGATTTCCAGAGTGAGTTTATCTGTACCTGGTATTTATCTTGTGCTCCAAATACCAGGCTTACAGAGAAAAAAAGATCAGATTTAAAGGGAAAAAACACTATTTTGGGCAAAACACCATGCCTATGTCTTAGTTTCCTCTATAGGAAAAGCTTTAGTCCAGATTTTCTAGATCCAAATAATATGAGTATGTAATGTTTGGCCACAAAATATCACAAATAAATATAATACAAAAAAACAACTACACACTGAAACCAGTGTTTTCAGGCTGCTAAGTACCAGCAGACTAAATAAGTTACATGCCCATCTGCAGAAATTCCAGCAGCTTCCCAGGCAGATTTCCATGCCCTTTTGCAAAGAGATGACAAGGTTTTAATGCTTTTTTTCCACTTTCCTTTAAAAAAAAAAAAAACTAAGACAAAAAAAAAGCACTGTAACACTGTCCTCCAGTTGTTCATTCATTTACTTGAGCGAGCGGGCACCAATAATGTCTCACAACAAATTGTGAGATTTGTTGTTACTGTTTTTGGCATATAGAATATGTCACGGGAAGCTTGCCAGGCTTTGCCGTGCAGGCAAGATACTCTCGGTAGCTTGCCAGGCTCTTCAAGAGGGGCGGGGGAATCGAAGCCAGGTTGGCTGCATGCAAGGCAACCCACTGTGCTATCGCTCAAAAAACTAAAACAAATATTCATAACAACAAAAAACCTGTAGCAAAGACTCCTGAGATTCTCCCATTGCACAGCCTGTGTCTTTGCCTTCATAAAATTTAATAACCATTTTTCTTCCGCGATTTTTTGTGAAAACTTGCACTTGTGGATAACTTGCTAAATCTTTTGGTGTTTGCTCAAGAGGTGAAACACATTTAAAATGGACAATGTGATTTAAGAATTATAAGCATATATTTAATTCTATCTTGTTACTTTATCTCAGAAACAAAGCTTCTTTACTGGTATTAATAGTTAATGTGTTAATTCTGCCCTTTATAGGGAAATGGTTTTTTTTCACATTCTTTCAGTAGATATTTATTGAGTGCTGATTTCTAAAACAGATCTTCAAAAACATACCTAAGACTAAATAAGTTACTAGAAAATGGGGTCCGATCCCAGTGAAATTACAAAGAAGTTGACATTAGAAGGTAGTTATGGCTAGGAATGTGGTTCAGCGGTAAAGCAAAGCTTTGTATGGATGAAGGAGGAGGAGGAGAAAGAAAAAAATTCAGGGTTTGATCTCCTGAGACTCATAATCCAGTTTCCTATCTATTAATGGAAGTCAATTTTAAAGTTCAAGAATATCACTGCACAGATTAGACTCCAAGCTGAAAAAAATATGAAAAGCATAATAAATTATAAGACAGCAGGGCCTGAGAGATAGTAATGCACTAATAGGTAATGCACTTGCCTTGAACACAGAAGACTTGAGTTTAATCCAAGGCAGAGCATACAGTACCCTGGGCACCAGATATAATTTCCCAGAACCAACAGAAACGATTCCTGAGCACTGCCGGGCATGGCCAGCACCACCACCACCACCACACCCCAGAAAATAAAACAGAATTAATCATGTACAGGAATAAAACTAATCCGCAGAAGAAATAGGTGGCTAATTGATTGTTGCAGTGAATTTAGGACAGTTTGTCAGAGTGTTTGAGAGAACTTCAACTGAATTGTGTATTTTCAACAAAATATATTTTTTAAGTAACTGGAGACTTTTGTTTTGGAGGGTGATAGTGGCATAGTGGAAAGAGCTCAAGTTTCTATTTGGTTTTGTTTTGGGAATCCCCTGGGAAAACCTTACAGTACAGGGATCCAGTGGAGGGCTCCTGCTTGCAAAGCGAGTGCTTCATTCCATTCAGCCCATCCCAAAACCAATGCTGAGATTTTATGTTCTACAGATTTAAATCAATCCCACTTCTGACATTTATCTGACATTTATAAAAAAAAAATTCTTGGGAAGTGCCTTTTCTGATTCTTTGTTTTCTAATTTGTAAAGCAAATAAAAAAAAATACCTACATTTTAAGAGTTTTGTGATGATTCTCCGAGAGCCAAGCTGGGTTTGATTCCTCCGTCCTCTCTTGGAGAACCCACCAAGCTACTGAGAGTATCTCACCTGCAGGGCAAAGCCTGGCAAGCTACCCATGACATTTTCAATATGCCAAACACAGTAACAACAAATCTCAAAAAATGGAGACGTTACTGGGCCCGCTTGAGCAAATCGATGAACAACGGGAGGATGGTGTTTTTGTTTGTTTTGTGATGATTAAATGGATGACTCATGAAAAATATTTTGTATGTGTTAAGTCACGATCACGATCATGACCATCCTGTTGTTCGTCGATTGCCTCGAGCAGGCCCCAGTAACGTCTCCTTCATCCTAGCCCTGAGATTTTTTAAAAAGTGCCACATTCAAGGCTCTTTTAGGGTTAGGAGAATGAGACCCATCGTTGTTACTGGTATTTGGCATATTGGGTACACCACGGGGAGTTTGCCAGACTCTGCTGTGTGGACAGATTACATTCAGTAGAATGCCAGTTTGTCCAAAGTAGGAATGAGATAATAAGATGTCCTCGGCCGCAAATGCAGCCGTGCACTTTTGGGAGCTGGGTTTTATAGTCTCTAAGTCTTGGCCGTTGATGGGATTACACAGCGCCAGGGGGTCAGTAGGTGGGTGTGTCCCCTGCCTACTGGAATTTGGAGGATCTGGGTGGAGGATGCTCAGCTCCGATCCAAGCAGGCTTGGAGATCTCAGCCCTGGGACCTGCATGCCTTTGTTCCTCTGCTGGTACCTTCATGTGTATGGAGAGTGGTCTCAGCATGGTGGTGGCTGGTTCTGGAGGTCTTCGGCTGCTGGAGCCCTGGTCAGGGCGGAGAGGGAAACTCAACCCACTCCCCTCCAAGGGGCTGTGTTAAGTGCTTAATTAAAAAATAGCTATTGCTATGATATACTCAGCAGAACATTTGAAAACAAGCAATACTCTCTAGAGGGCTAAGGAAAGGTATCTTACCTGTCAACTCCCTAGCAAAACCTGTAAGGTATTTCTATTAAAAAACTCACAGATGTGACGACATACCTAAATGTTAATTAGATGACTGCTATTGCTTAGGTAGTCTGGTGACCAATTTTAAAAAGAAATAGAGGGGGAAAAAATAAAAATAAATAAAAATAAAAAAATAAAAAGAAATGGAGGGCCCATAGAGAGTGTACAGCGGGTAGAGCTCTTGCCTTGCATGCAGGTGACCTGATTTGAATCCCCAGAATTCCATATGATCCCAAAAGCCCACTAGGATTGATTCCTGAGGGTAGAGTCAGGAGTAAGCTCTGAATACCTCTGAGTGTGGCCCAAAAATCCACCCACCCCCTCAAAAAAAAGATGATATTTTCATATCACCAAGCTTTCAAACCTCAAGTTTTGGCACAAACATCAAGTATTTAATATTATTTTGCCTTCATACTTTCATAGAAATTTTTGGCCATACCCAGCAGTGCTCAGGGGCTACTCCCTGCTCTATGCTGAGGGGTTCAACTCTGGAGGTTATCAGGGGATGTGTGTTGGGTTATGGCAGTCATCCTAAATTATGTGGACTTAAACTGAATAACAATACTAATGTCTGGTTTCTTCCGTGAATAAAACATAAATGTATATATATTTATGTTTTATTAGTTTTATTAGTTTGGATAAGAAAATAAGCTTTTCTGCACCCTTGCACCTGTTTCCTACATGTTCCAAAATGAGAAATGTAGATAACCATACTTGATTTTTCTGAAGAAAACAATAAGAGACAATGAATTACTGTGAATAGAAAATTAATAATGAGAAATATCAGTTCCCTAAAAGAAGTACTGTAAAGCTAGCCTATAAGTACACATTTTTCCAAATTCAATATAAGAAAGTTTTATTTTAATACATGTTTTTCATAAACATTAAACAACTTTTTTGGGATTCTTTCACATCTTAGCAATAACGTTCTTATAAGATGAATGATTTTTATTACTTTAATATCTTTTTTTGACAGCCACCCAGTAGTACCAGAAAGTCAAATAATATTATGGAAGATTGAGAGGAAGCAATTACAAAGGAAGAAAAAATTCAAATTCTGATTCTGCATAAATAAATATTTCTGAAAGTAGCCCATCTTATCTATAGTAAGACAGAAACAATCTATTGCCCCAATTCTAGCCTGATAAAATGATAATTATTTTCCTTTCATTAAAAAGAAGTAATATATGAACATAGTTTCAAAAATTGAAGTTTGGGGGTGTCAAGATTAGTACAGTGGGTAAATACGGCACTTGCCTTGTACATAGCCAACCTGGGCTCAATATCTGGCACCACATATGGTTCCCCAAGTGTTACCAGGAATGATCCCTGAGCACAGAGCCAGGAGTAAGCCCTGAGCATCGCTGAGTGTGACCCAAAAGAACAAAACAAAACAAAATATTTGTAGAGTTCAAACTGATGTCTCAATTAAACTTGATCCTTAAACCTTAATATTGCCTAGAGGCAATATTCAGTCATGCACATTATGAATGTCACTTCTCCCATTGATTAATCTGATTCCAAAAAGAGTTGATAGTAACTTTTATTATTTACTCTCTCTATATATATTATATTATGATAGTACAATATAAATTGATCATGTAGTATATTAAGTCATAAGCTAACATATAGGAAGGATTTAAGTTGATGAAAGTCTTTTATAATTTTTAGGAGATTTTTTTTTGTTAAGTATTACAACTTTATTGGGAAAGAATATTCTCTCTCAAGAGAGAACACAGGCTTCTCCAGAGTGGAGAAAGCTGAAGCACACCTCAAGAGGGGAGAGGTGGGAAGTATGTTGCGGTATGTGGGTGTGCCTTGTAATTTTTCACTTTGAAGAAAATGTCTAGTCATAAAGTTCTGAAGACTCTTTCACCTAAGATGTCTATTTACATAAGCCAAAAGGAGAATTGAATGGCTGGGGAAATAGTTCAAAGGACTGGAGTATATGCTTTGCGTGCAGGAGCCCTGGATTCGAGCCCCAGCATTGCATGATCCCTTGAGCACTAAGGGGATTAGCCCCCAGAGTTATTGGGGTGTGTGGCAACTGCAATCAGAACAAAAACAGAATTGAAGTAAAGGCCATCATCTTTTATGTAGCAAGACTCACATGACCATATAATTTTGAGATTTTTAGACAATGACATTTCAGTTCTAATAGGTAGCCTGACCTTTCTGCAGAAAGCAAGTGCTTTCTGAAGCACGAAACAGTACAACTGTGTTTGACATAGTCTTCATTATAAGATCATCTTCTTTTAGTCTATTTCCTTGAAAGGTATAATTTAGAACTAGAAGATTGAGCGTGCATACTTTGCATGGGAGAGGCCTGTGTTTGATCCCCAGCAACGCACATCCCCTGATAACCTCCAGAGTTGAACCCCTCAGCATAGAGCAGGGAGTAGCCCCTCAGCTCTGCTGGGTATGGCCAAAAATCCAAAACAAAGAAAGTAAGAACAATTTAAAATGTGTGACAATTTTTTAATACATAGAATATTAAATAAGTCACAGTATTGTGTTATCCTTATATTCTTTTTTTTTTTTTTGGTGGGGGGGTACTTTTTATTTTTTGGCTTTTTTTTTTATTGAATCACCATGAGATACAGTATTACAAAGCTGACCATGGTCGGGTTTCAGTTATCCAGTGTTCCAACACCATCCCCACCATCCCTCCACTATTGTACATTTCCACCACCATTGTCCCATTTCCCTCCCTGTCTCCTTCCCTACCCCCAGCCTGACTCTCATATGGCAGTCTCTCTCTCTCTCTCTCTCTCTCTCTCTCTCTCTCTCTCTCTCTCTCTCTCTCTCTCCCCTCTTCCCCCTTTGGGGCATTATGGTTTGCAACACCAGTACTAAGAGGTAATTATGTTTATGTCTTTTCCTATTTTCAGCTCACAGTTCTTATCTAGAGTGATCATTTCCAACTATCTTTGTCATGGTGCTCCCTTCTCTATCCCAACTGCCTTCTTCTCCAACACCTGAGGTAGGCTTCCAACCATGGACCAAGTCTCTAATCCTCCTGACTCTTATTTCTACTATCGTTGGGTTTTGGTCTCATATTATGTTTCACATAATATGAATGAGACTCTTCTTCATTGTTGGTGGGAAAGCTGACTGGTCCAGCCTTTTTGGGAAACAATATGGGCATTCTTCAAAAAAAGCTAGAAAAACGGGAACAGAGTGATAGTACAGCAGGTAGGGCTTACATGCGGCTGACCTGGGTTCAATCCTCAGCATCCCATATGGTCCCCAAGCACGGCCAGGAGTAATTCCTGAGTGCAGAGCCAGGATTAACCCCTGAGCATCACAGGTGTGACCCAAAAAGAAAAAAAAAAAGCTAGAAATTGAGCTTCTGTATAACCTAGCAATACCACTGCTGAGAATATACTCCAGGGGTCCAAAAACACACAGCAGAAATGCTATCTGCACTTCTGTATTCATTGCAACACTATTGGCTATAGCCAGAATCTGAAAACAACCCAAGTGCCTGAGAACAGATGACTGGTTAAAGAAACTATGTTTCAAAAAGTCATGAGAAAAACTGAAGGCTGTGAAATGGGAAAAATCCATGAAGGCTGAAATGTAAATAAAAGGTAAGGTAAAGGCCCTCCCGTTGATCATCGATTTGCTTGTGCGGGCCCAGTAACATCTCCATTGGAGACTTTGTTGTTACTGTGTCTGGCATATCTAATAAGTCACAGGGAATGTAAATAAATTTTTAAAAATGTAGCTACTTGGGTATAAGCTTATGAACAAATCTATCTCACCAGAAAGATCATGGAAAGAAGATTCATCTCTCACTCCCCAGAGGCGCAAATATGAAGAGCATTGACTCCACCATGGCCGGTGAGCCCAGGAGGCAGCGCACAGGAGCCTCGAATCAGCAGCAACAGCAGGCCGGGTGGAGGGGGATATCTTCCCTTCACCAAGCAAAGCTCTGAGAGACCCCGCCCACTCCTCTGAGTCTCCTGGTCTCTCCTGTTGACCCTTCCAGTGCCAGACACTCTACACCAGCCCTCCAGAATACACAGGTTATAGCATCTTCAATAAATGCAAACATCTGTAGGAGACCTGGGGCTCTGCCCACATGAGGCCTTGGTTTCAACTCCCAGCACCAGAAAGCACACAGGGAATTCCCAGGATAAAAGTGCAGTGTCCACTGTTTACAATAGCTATAATCTGGAGAAAACCTGAGTGCCCAAGAACAGATGACTGGTTAAAGAAACTTCGGTACATCTACCTAATGGAGTACTATGTAGCTGTTAGAAAAGATGAAGTCATGAAATTTACATATAAGTGGTACTTCATGGAAAGTATGCTAAGTAAAATGAGTCAGAGAGGGACAGACATAGAAAGATTGCATTCATCTGGGGAACATAAAGTAACAAAATAGGAGACTAACACCCAAGACTAGCTGAGATAAGTGCCAGGAGGTTCACTCCATGGCTTAGAGGCCAGTCGCACATGCTAGGGGAAAAGGCAGCTCAGATAGAGAATGGAGAACCAAATAAAGGTGTTGAGAGGATCCTCCCAGGATGGGAGACACATGCTGAAAGTAGACTATAAACCGAACATGATTGCCACTCAATGCCTCTTTTGCAAACCACAGCACCCAAAAAGAGAGAACAAAAGGGAATGCCCTGCCATAGTGGCAGGGCGCAATGGGAGGGATGAGGGGTGGGAGGGATACTGGGATCGGTGGTGGAAAATGGGCACTGGTGGAGGGATGGGCACTTGATCATTGTATAATTGAAACCCAAGCACAAAAATTTGTAAGTCTAGAATTGTACCTCAGGTGTTTCACTAATAAAAATTTTAAAAAAAGAAACTATGTTACATCTGCACAATGGAATATGATGCAGTTGTTAGGAAAAATGAAGTTATGAAATGTACTTATAAGTGGTTAGACATAGAAATAATCTCATCAACGGCCACAATTCAGAAACTCATTGTCTTTCTCCCTTGGAAGAGAGCATAAAACGACATGCCATAACCATGCCACCAGACCCCACACCAGGCTGTTTCATTCCGGCCGCTAAAGGCGGCAGGCAAGGCCCCTTCCTGCCCCTAGGGACCCAGCCCCAGCAGCCTAAAACCTCCAGAATGCAACCACTGCTATGCTCACGCCACTCTCCACACACTTGGGCTGAACATCACCCAGGAATAAACCTATTCTTGAACATTTCATACCTCACACCACTCATATTCCAAGAGTAGCACATCACATTTGACGTGGTTTAATGTAGAAGGCAACCAACCTTAGAGGGAAGTATATTTTACAGATATAAATATGTATATTTATAGCCAAAGCCATACTGAGAGCACTCTCCACACGCTTGGACGAGGAACCGGCAGAGGAACCCAGGTGTGCGGGACCCGGACTGAGATCTCCAAGCCTACTCGGTTCAGAACTGGGCCTCCTCCACCCTGCTCCCCCACCTTTCAGTAGCTAGACAGTTTCACCCACCAATTGCCATGTAACCCCATCGATGACCAGGATCCAGAGACTCTAAAACAAAGCTCTGGAAAGTACAACCTCTTATTTTCTAGTTCTCACTCTCAGAGAACCCAGCAGGCTACTGAGAGTATCATTCCCGCCTACATGCCTGACTAGGAACACCTGTAAAGCTGATTAGAGGCTGCCCCAAAAGTTTCCATTCCTCTCAGAGAGCCCGGAAAGCTATCGAGAGTATCCCGCCCGCACAACAGAGCCTGACAAGCTAACTGTGGCATACTTGATATGTCAAAAACAGTAACAATGAATGGTCCTCATTCCCCTGATCCTAAAGGAGCCCCAGTATGTCATCGGGCTACATTAGCACGTAACAGGGACGAATGGAGACATTACTGGGCCCACTTGAGCAAATCGATGAACAACAGGGTGATGGTGATAGTGATAGTGATAAATATGTAATATATATATGTGTATATATATATACATATGCACACAAGGCTCAACCCTTAACAACATATTAATAATCTCTTATAGAAGGGCTTAATGACCTCTGGGTGAAGTAGAACAATCTTCACAAACATTCCCCTAAGGAAAGTGTTTTGGAGTATTTTCAGCAGTTTATTCATAACAAACAATGCAAAATAAATTATTTTGGTTCTGCTTTGGGGCACGGTTTGGGATGGAAAAATCCAAAATATGATGGTGGAAAGGTGTAATGGTGGTGGTATTGGTGTTTGACTATTAAATGTAGTCAAATATTGTGAACTACTTTATAAAAATAAATTTAAGGGGCTGGAGCAATAGCACAGTGAAGAGGGCATTTGCCTTGCACTCAGGCGACCCAGGTTCAATTCCCAGCATCCCATAGGGTGCCCCAAGTACCTCCAGGAATAATTCCTGAGCGCAAAGCCAGAAGTAACCCCTGAGCATTGCCAGGTGTGACCCAAAAAGAAAAAAAAATTAAATTTAAAAATAGAGAACATCATGCTGAGTGAAATGATCCAGAAGGAGAGGGATAGACATAGAATGATTGAACTCATCTGTGGAATATATCCTTATATTCTTCAAAAGAGGAATTTTGCCTAAGTTCAATGGAAATAAGAGAATCAGTAGAAAGCAAGCAGATATTTGACTAATGGCATAATTATGATCAATAACTTTGTTACTCTTCATTTTTATTTGTTTTGTTTGATTTGAGGGCCACATCTGGCAGTGTCCAAAGGCTACTCCCTCCTTTGTGCTAAGGGATGACTCTGACCTGTGCTTGGTGGACTATATGATGCCAAGGATTGAACCTGGATGCATACATAGTGAGCATCTTAACTTCTCTACTGTGTCTCAGCAATCTCCTCATTCTTGAGTACATCACTATCAATATTATCTCAATGAATGCTATGCAAGTTTATCATCCTCCCTAATAAATAAATTGTATATTATCTATATCTATTATCTAGAATTCATATGTTTAAAATAGATTTTGATTGCATAAACACAATGTTTTGAATGCTTATGTTACAAAGAATTAAGGTGCAGTTATCTTAATATTTTGTACAAGCAAAAATATTTATTAAATAAAAATAATTGTGCTGAGCTCAAATCTGTACATTAGATACTCATTGACAGCTTTATAAATAATTTAATATCATTTGCTATTTTCTTTACATAATTTCTTTTCTTCATAGCTAGTATCTTTTTTATGTTCATTTTAATAATTAGGTATTATACATAGTTTGTAATAACTATTACAAAATCTCCACCCTGAATTTAAATTGAAAGATAAATTATAGCATGAAAAACTGTTTTTAGAGGTACCTACTGAAAAAATTTTAAGTACTTTATGTGTGCTTTGCTTTGAACTTTCAAACTGTCTCAAAAATAGTAAATTGTTCCATTAACTCTTAATTTCTTATATTTATGTGCATCGCATATTAGAATTGTTCTGTTTAGACAGATAGAAACCAAAGGAAGCATGGAAATGCACAATTAAATCAGAAAGATACTGCCATCCAATGTTCAGACACCACAGGATATGTTAAGAGAGCCATTAAAACAGCATTCTGTTGTGTTGTGATGACATATGGTAGGCTTCCAAAATTAACAGAGTATTTGCTACCTACTGACTTGTATCACATCTTAATCGGATTTGTATGTGTGTGACAGAGAGTATGTCTGCATGTTGGAGGGCGCACTTAAATGTCTTATGTGTTTTGCTAATTGCTTTTGAAGTGTTAATCTCTTTAAGATATGTTATGCTGGTTAAGAAAACACTTTGAAAATGACATGTCTTCTGTTTCCTTTATGGTTTTCTCCTCTACCTTGTCTGTGCTTCCTGATCATTGTTCAGAACTTCTTTGTGCTCTTCGTCTCAGCCAAACGGCAATTTTGAAAGATATGTTAGGTTATGCTTGAGAGAATTCCATTATAAACATCTGTGTTAATCACAATGTCTTAATTTTTTTATAAAAAAAAAGATATTTTAACAAACAGATTAGGGAAGTTGCACCTTTGCTCAGCTGGGAGAGCCCTTTCTCCAGCCTGTCACACGAGTTCCCTTGATGTCTCCATGCACAGCAGTATCTCAAATTTTGTTGAAAACACAGGGGATCAGCTTGGCATCAGTCCACTCTCAGCACACACAACATAACTGGAGTCATTCTCACTTAGCTACAGCTTGATAAAATAGTCGAAATATTCCCTGATGCTCACTGTATAAGTCACATTTCCATGGGATTCCAAACTATGGGATATGTTTCTAAATTATGTAGAAGATTAGTAAGTGCCACTTCAATTCCACATACCAGGTCACTATGACCCCCCTGTTTACAAAACAGTAGGAAGGTTCTTAGATACTTAAAAAATCAACCTCAACATCTGCATCTATACTTTCTAGGACAATTTGGGGTGCAGATAAACACACTGATGCTTCCTCTACCAACCCTCTGACCACAGCCATCTGGACCTGAAACATTCATTCCCTATTTGTTCTACCAGGTGTCAGATTTTTTTTCTTTTTGGGTCACACCCAGTGATGCTCAGTGGTTACTCCTGGCTCTGCACTCAGGAATTACTCCTGGAGGTGCTTGGGGGATCATATGGGATGCTGGGGATTAAACCCAGGTCGGCCATGTGTAAGACAAATGCCTTCCCCGCTGTACTATTTCTCCGGCCCCAGATTTCTTTTTGAGGATGTGATATTTAGTAATCTGAAAGAGAAGAAAATAATACAATTAGCCTGCTGTCCCTCACTTACCCCCAACGTGGTCAAAGAGCAGTACAAAGAGCAATCTGCAAGACACAAACTGTGAAGACACTTTCTTGCTCCAAAAATTACTGACAGCACTTGGTGAGAGATTCCAGCCCTGGTAAATTTCTTTTTCATATGTTGTAACCAAGAAAAATCATAGACACAAGTTCCCTGAGCAAAGAAGTACTGCTTCTACTTCCAGCTGACCTCTCCCTCAACCAGGAGAAAACTCAGACAATGTTGTTCTTGATTTTGTTTGTTATTTGGAGGATGGGAGGGGAAGAAAGAATACCCAGTTGCGCTCAAGACTGACTCTTGCCTCTGTGCTCAGGGATCACTAGTGGCAGGACTTGGGGAACCATATGAGGTTCCAGAAATTGAATCTGGGTCAGTTTCAAGACAAGCACCCTACGCACTATTCTATCTCTCTGATCCCTCAGGCAATGTTTAAAAACACAGGTTCTAGATTTAGATGGTCTTTGGTCAAGTTAATTAGCTGAAGTTTTTCCGCCATAAAATAAAGTTAATAATATAACCGAGGTCAGGTCTGGAGCAATAGCACAATGCACAATTTAGCAAAATAGCACAAAATAGCACAATTTGCCTTGCACGCGGCCAGCACAAGTTCAATGCCCAGCATCCCAACTGCCTCTAGTTGCCATTTAAGCGCATTAATGGCCATGATTCAGAGACTCACAAATGAATATCAGAACCTAGCAACTCACTGCAGAGATGTCTCCAGACCCCAATTATTTAAAATTTTAGAATTCCAGGAGCACACGGCTGCTTTTGTGGCCACACAATATCTCATGCTATTCATAACAAGCAATACAAAATAAATTATCTAGCATCTTCCTGTGGGGCAGGCTTTAGTGGTGGTGTGAAAATTCCAAATAATGGTGGTGAGAAGGTGTAATGGTGTTGGGAAGGTGTAATGGTGGTGGGAAAGTGTCATGGTGGTGGGATTGGTATTGAAATATTGAATGTAATCAATTATTTTGAACAACTTTATGAAAATAAAATTAAAATAATATGAGAACTCAACCACCACCATGCTCACGGCCACTCTCCACATGCTCGGGTTGAGCCTCACCCATGAATGAATTCCAGGAAAACCCAGGTATGCGGGACTTTGTGACTGAGAACTCTGGGTTCAACAGGACCGGGAGATTATCTGCCCAAATTCCGCTGTCTCCAGCAACTCAGCAGTCATGCCCATAAGCCACCTCTAGCTGACCCCAGATAATCTTGTCATCGGCCACCATCCAGATGACATGTCCTTCTCTCCTAGAAGGGAGCATAACACAACACTCGGCATAACCATGCTGCCAGACCATGCACCAGGCTGTTTCATTCGAGGAACCCTGGAGAGGGGCAGGTGAGACCCTTCCCCACCCCAAAGGACCCCACCCTGGCAGCCGAAAACCTCCAGAACTCAACCACTGCCATGATCACGTCAACTCTCCACACACTAAGGCCAAGCCTCACCCATGAGTGAATCTATTCCTGGACTGTGGTTGCAGCACTTTATACCACACACCCTATCCATACTCCAAGAGTACCACACCACATTTGATGGGGTTCAAAGTAGGAGGTAACCAATCTTAGAAATATTTTTTACATATATATATACATATATGCACACAAGACTCAACCTTTAACATGTTAGTGTTCTCTTTTAGAAGGACTTAATGTCCCCTGGGTAAAATACAACAATCTTCACACTCTTTCCTCTAAGGATACTTTTTTGTAGCATTTTCAGCAGTTTTTCACAACAAACAATACAAAATATATTATTTCAGTTCTGCTTTGGTACAAGGGTTGGGGTTCACTGGGAACAAAACATTCGAAATATGGTGGTGGGAAGGTGTAATGGTGGTGGGATTGGTGTTTGAATATTGAATGTAATCAAATATTATGAACAACTTTATAAAATAAAAAAATAAAAAAGAAAATTAAAATAATATAACCTAGACTTCAATGTGATAATGCATGTGAAGTCCCTATGTGTGATAAGTAAGCTACTCAGCAAATATTGGCTATTATTATTTCTTTAGTTCATTCGAGAAACATTGAACACCCATTGTTAAGCACTTTATGGGCAGAAAAACTGGGGCACAGAAATCTTGGGTAGTTATTCAAGGTTATTATTTAAATAGGACTGAGATTTTGATGCCCTAATGTCCATTTTTATCCTATCAGGCTAAACTGCCTAATGAGATATTAAAAAAGCAATTTAGCATCAGTGAAGAAATGGGTGTTCAATCATTGTATGACTGAAACGTAAGCACAAAAGTTTGTAAGTCTGTAACTGTGCCCCATGGTGATTCATTTTTTTTTAAAAAAAAAAAGCAATTTAGGGGCCAGAAAAATAGTACAGGTGCTGTCTCACAGCTGACCTGAGTTCAATTTCAGGTACCCTATATTAACCCCTGAGAATTGTCAGGAGTGGTCTCTGAGTGCTGAGTCAGGAGTAAGCCCTGAGCAGCTCCAGGTGTGGCCGAAATACGCTAATACTATTACTAATAATAATACAACTAAGCCAGGGTTGTGATTCAATGATAGACAGCAGGTCTCAAATGTCTGAGACTCTAAGTTCAATTCCCAGAGAGTAAAAAAAATTTAAATTTAAAGAAGAAAAATTAGATTTGTGAAGCAGCTGGTTGCTTCTCAAAAACTGAAACATTATAAAGAAAAAAATTCTTGTTTTGATTTTATGAAGAGTGATGATGGTTTCAAACATGTCTGAAATGTTTTTATGAACAGTACTAAATAAGATCAAGCTGTAAATCACACACACACACACACACACACACACGGTAAATTCTTCAAATTGTACAAAAATTCATCTCTATGCGTCTACCTTTGTCTTGCACAATCTAAAACATATTATTCCTGGACCCAAGTTATGGTGCTTAAAGGACAATAACCAATAGACAAGATTTGATGTAAGAAAATGAATTTATTCAGGGGCTAGCAACCTGAGAAGATAGTGAACTAATTTAAAACAAAACAAAACAATGACAACAAACAAAATCCATCTCACTCTCAGGTTGGGGTTAAGGGCTCATACAGTGCTGGTTAGGAAAGTAAGTGAGAAGTTTAAGGTCACAGGCAGGGCAAGCACTCAAGCCAGTTCAGGCTAGCATCAGTGTATTTAATGGACTGTGGAGGATGACAGTCTATTCCTTGAGACGTGACTGGCCAATCCTCCTCCTCCAGGTCTGAATGATAACCTTGAAGAGTTCTTCCACAGGGCCTGCTGTTGGCTCTTCTCCAAGGAAGAGGAGTCCCGTGGCCAGATGAGTCCCAGGAGAACATTTTAAGGGGCTTAGCCTTGGACTCAGGAAGGGAAAAAGAGGATGGGTGTCATCGTAAGCCAGAATCAAAAGGAATCATTTTTCCCTACTAGCTTAAGATACTAGTTAAACGTTTTTCTTTATCAAAAACTACAGAAATGAGAATGAGAACATGAGCTACCAGAACTTGTGGGACACAACAGAAGCAGTGTTTAGAGGAAAGTTTATAGCTCTTCAAGAATTCATCATGATGGAAGAAAGAGCCCACATAAATAACTTAACCTCACAGCTTAAGATCTTGTAAAATGGCAAGCCAAAGGAACCCAAACCAGGCAGGAGAAAAAAATCGAACAGAAATCAATGAGCTGGAATCTCAAAAAAATAATCCAAATGATCAATAAAAACAAGAGCTGATTCTTTGAGAAAATAAACAAGATCGATAAACCACTAGCAAGATTGACAAAGAAACAGAGAGAGAGAGAGAACCCTAATAAACTGAATCAAAAATGCAAAGAAGGACATCACAACAGAAACTACAGAAATTCATAGGATCATCAGAGAATCTTTATGACATAAAACAAGAGAGCCTTCAAGAAATGGATAAATTCCAGATTCCTATAACCTCCCAAGGCTGAAACAAGAAGATTTGGAATACCTGAACAGACCTATCAACATCAAGGAAATTGAAATGGTAATCAAAAGCTTTCCAAAAAAATAAAAGCCATGCTCAGATGAATTCACTAGTAAATTCTTTCAAGTATCTAAAGAGGACAAACTTCTTATCCTTTTCAAGTTTTTCCAGGAAAATTGAAGAAACATAAACATCCTCAGTTCCTTTGAGACAAATATCACCCAAATATACCCAAAGCAAACAGACACATCACAAAAAAAGAAAATTACAGAGATGATGAACACAGATGCAAAGATCCTCAACAAAATACTGTAGCACTGTAGCACGGTAGCACTGTCATTCCATTGTTCATAGATTTGCTCGAGCAGGCACCAGTAATGTCTCCATTGTGAGACTTGTTATTACTGTTTTTGGCATATCAAATACACCACAGGGAGCTTGCCAGACTCTGCCTCTGCAGGCGGAATACTCTCGGTAGCTTGCCAGGCTCTCTGAGAGGGACAGAGGAATGAAACTCAGGCCAACCACATGCAAGGAAAATGCCCTACCCTTTGTGCTATCACTCCAGCCCATATACCATATATAGCACATATAATGTTATACATTTTTCTGCCCCTGCACCTGGCTGTCCTTGCCGGGGACCCTTGGAGAGGAGCGGGTTGAGTTTCCCTCCCCACCCTGACCATGGCTCCGGCAGCCGAAGACCTCCAGAATCAACCACCACCATTCTGAGACCACTCTCCACACGCATGAAGGTACCGGCAGAGGAACAAAGGCATGTGGGTCCCAGGGCTGAGATCTCCAAGCCTGCTCAGATTGGGGCTGAGCATCCTCTACCCAGTTCCTCCATAATCCAGTAGGCAGGGGTCACACCCACCAACTGGCTGCTGTTTAGTCCCATCAACGGCCAAGACCCAGAGACTATAAAACCCAGCTCCTGGAAGCGCGCGGCCGCATTCTTGGCCTTGCAGCATCTTATTATCTCATTCTTACTTTGGACAAACTGGCAGGCTACTGAGTGTAACCTGCCCACACGGCAGAGTCTGGCAAACTGGCTGTGGCGTACCCAATATACGAAATATCAGTAACAGTGATGGGGGTTTCATTCTCCTGACCCTGAAGGAGCCTTGAATATGGCACTTTTTAAATAATCTCAAGGCTGGGATGAAGGAGACATTACTGGGGCCTGCTCAAGGCAATTGACGAACAACAGGATGGTCGTGATGCAATGTTATACATAGCACATGCAACATTTAGATAAAGGGTAAAAAAATACCTAGCCTATTCATTTCTAAAATTGATTACACATTGCGATTATATTTGGGTAAAATAAATTATATTCTGAAGATTAATATTTTTAAAAATTGTAACAAAATACTAGCAAACTCATCAAAAAGATCATAGACCATAACCAAGTAGCGTTCATCCCAGGGATGCAAGGATGGTTTAACATTCACAAGTCGATCAACATAATACACCATATCAATAAAAGAAAAGAGAAAACATATTATCATATCAATAGATGCAAGGACACATCATAAGACACTAAATACCCGTCTTCTGGAATTGTCGTACCATATTTGATAGGGTTCAAATATGGTAACACCTACAAGGGTGATTAGAGGTCACCCCAAAAGCCTCTATACCTCTCGGAAAGACTGGCAAGCTACCAAGAGTATTCCGCCCGCACGGAAGAGCCTGGCAAGCTATCCGCTGTGTATTCGATATGCAAAAACCAGTAACTACAACTGGTCTCATTCACCTGACCCTGAAGGCTTCCCCGACATGGCAGCACTGAGAAGGATGAGAAAGGAGAGGCCGACAAAATCTCAAGGCCGACCTAGGCTGCCACAACGAAGGAAGACAAAAATGATCGTCTGTACTTTCAATGCACGTACGCTAGCATCAGATGCATCCATCGAGGACCTGATGGTACAAGCGCGAATGATCAAGTACGACATCATTGGTCTGACCGAGACAAGAAGGCACGAATCTCACCATGCCGTTTTCGACACTGGAGAAGAATTGTTCCTCGGAACATGCGATAAAAGAGGTGTCAAAGGCGTCGGTGTCCTTGTCAACACAAACTTGGCCAAGAGCATTGATTCATTCGAATGCCTAACAACCCGAATCGGACGTTTACATTTGAATAGATGTGACTCACTGCCTGCAGTTTCTATCTTCGTTGTCTACGCACCAACATCTCATTATGATGAAAGAGAAATCGAGAAGTTCTACATGGAGCTAGAGAAGTTCTATAAAGAAGACCACACCTTCTACAAGATCATTGTGGGTGATTTTAATGCCAAGATAGGACCGAGAAGATCAGCTGAAGAACTTCACATCGGAACCCATGGCCTAGAATGGAACGAACAGGGTGAGAGACTGTCTGAGTTCATCATGTCGACCAAGACCATTCATGGTAACTCACAGTTCCAGAAGGCAGAATCTAAACGATGGACATGGGAGTCTCCCGGTGGACGATTCCACAACGAAATAGACCACATCATATTCAATCGACGGTTTTGCCTGACTGATGTCGCTGTTGTCCCAAAATTTCGAACGGGATCGGACCACCGTCTCCTTCGTGCAAAATTCTACTTCACAGAGCGGGGAGAAAGGGCTGCAAAGTTCAAAAAGAGAACTCCCAGAACGACCACCAACTGGGAACTCTTTGGTACTATTGCGGCAACATGGGAAGATGCCATTGTTGACAACATTGACGAGGAATACGATCGACTGGTTCAGCACCTCCATGAATGTGCGAGGAACGCCAAGAGAGAGATAGCCACAAAAAGTCGCCTATCTTCGAAAACTCTTGAGCTAATTCGCCAGCGTGGTTTGGCGCATGCCTCAGGCAACCGCAAGCTAACGTCCGAGCTCGCAAAGCAGTGCAGAGATGCGATCAAGGAAGACCTCAAAGAGAGAAGAGCAGAAGTACTGGTAGATGCGGCAGAAGCCGGGAAAAGTATTCGTAACGCCCGCCTGTCCTTCGCCAACTATAAGACCAAGATGACTGCCCTCCGATGTCCTGATGGATCCATCACATCCTCCAGAACGGCAATGGAGAAGATTATCCATGACTTCTACTCAAATCTCTTCGATAGCCATGTCCACTTGCCGACATACCAAATTCCACAGGATGGGTATGTCGTTCCCAACGTTCTCCCTTCCGAAATCCGACACGCCATTTCGTCAGTAAAGAAGCAAACAGCACCCGGCCCAGACAAGGTCAGACCTGAACACCTGAAGAACCTGCCGTCAGTACTCATCAATACACTGGCTCGGCTCTTCACTCGCTACCTGTCTGAATGCAAGGTTCCATCTCAATGGAAAACCAGCAGGACCGTACTACTGTTCAAGAAGGGAGACATCCATGACATTGGCAACTATCGCCCGATCTGCCTATTGTCTGTCATCTACAAGTTGTTCACTCGAGTCATCCTGAATAGGATTGGCAGAACACTAGATGAAGGACAACCATGTGAGCAAGCAGGGTTCCGCAAAGGATTCAGCACCATCGACCATATCCACACGATAACCAAACTCATTGAGGTTTCTCGGGAGTTCAAGATGCCGCTCTGCTTAACGTTCATTGATTTAAAGAAGGCCTTTGATTCTGTTGAGACGGAAGCGGTCATTGAAGCCCTAGCCAATCAGGGCATTCAAGCCCAATACATCAGGATCCTCCGTGAGCTGTATTGCGGATTCACTACCAGGATCTCACCATTCTACAAAGAAGTGATCGTTGATGTCAAGAGAGGGGTGCGGCAGGGTGATACCATTTCACCAAAACTCTTCAGTGCCACCCTCGAGAACATCATGCGACGACTGGAATGGGAAGGAATGGGAGTGAAGATAGATGGTCGGCAACTACACCACCTCCGCTTTGCTGATGACATTGTTTTAATAACACCAAACATCAGCCAAGCGGCACAAATGCTGGCCGACTTTGACCGTGAGTGTGGAAAGGTAGGACTACAGCTGAATCTTACGAAGACAATGTTTATGAGAAACAGCCTTGTTCCTGACGCCCCATTCGCTCTCAATGGAACGACCATCTGCGAATGCAACAGCTATGTGTACCTAGGTCGAGAGGTCAACATGACAAATGACCTGGCACCCGAGCTGCGCAGGAGGAAGAGAGCGGCTTGGAACGCCTTCAAGAACGTCGAAGAAATAGCTAAGAGGACGAAGAACCTACGGCTCCGGGCACATCTCTTTGATTCCACTGTTCTTCCTGCATTAACATATGCCTCAGAGACCTGGGCCCTACGCAAACAAGATGAGAACGCCATTCAGGTCTCCCAAAGAAGAATAGAAAGAGCTATGCTTGGAATATCACGTTTCACTCAAATGAGAGAACGAATCCGGAGTTCTGACATCCGTCGACGATCAAGGATCAGGGACGCTGTCTCATTTGCCAAGGTGTCGAAAATCAGATGGGCTGGTCACGTAATGAGATTTAAAGACGACCGTTGGACTAGAGCTGTTACTGATTGGATTCCACGGGATGTCAAGAGACCGCGTGGCCGCCCACCTACCAGATGGTCAGACTTCTTTGTCAAGATCATGAACGATCGGTTTGAGGCCCTCCATGTTCCCGGAGTGAAGAGATGCCATTGGGCTACACTAGCACGCGACAGGGACAAATGGAGACGTTACTGGCGCCCGCTCGAGCAAATCGACGACTAACGGGAAGTTAAGTGATTAAGTGATCTCGTTTTCTAGAAGCACAAAGCCATGCTTTTGGGATCCTCTTTATGGCCTCTTTTCACCTATAATCACTCTATCTAACTTAAACCTTGCTTCAAGGTCCTGTTTGCAAATTTCTTCCTTCTCTATAGACTTCTCTAACCATTTTTAAATTGAATCACTGTGAGATGCACAGTTACAAAGTTGTTCACGATTGGATTTTAGACATACAATATTCCAACACCTATCCCTTCACCAGTGTACATTTCCCATCACCAGTGTACCAGATTTCTCTAACAATTCCTACCACCAAATATACCCTTTCAACCTTACTTATCTTAGTCAATTTTTTTTTCAGTTTCAATTTATGCAGTTGTTAATTATTAACCTTCCACTCCAATCTGTTCTCCAGTGTACTTTTTGCACCTGCAGGTCTTTGTCAAAGGTATTTCATATTTTCTTAGCCTGAAAGAAATTTTATGCTATCTCTTGAAATTCTACATACCTTTCGATGTCCTTTTATAGTTCTCCCACTAGATTCCCTTTCTTTCTCCTTTTTTTAAATTTGTTTGTTTGCTTTTGTTTTGTGGCCACACTGGGTTGTTGTTCAGGGCTTAATCCTGGGTCTGTGTTTAAGATTACTTCTGGTGGTCTAGAGCAATAGTACAGTGGGTAAGTCATTTGCCTTGCACGTGGCCAACCCAGGTTCAGTTCCCGAGCACCGCCATAACCCCTGTGCATCGCCAGGTGTGACCAAAAAAGAAAAAAAAAAGTACTTCTGATGAGACTCGGGGAACCATATAGGATGCCAGGAATCAAACCTGGGTGGGCTACATGGAAGGCAAGCTCCCTAACAGTTATACTATCACTCCAGCCCAATTTCCCTTTCTTAGAGGTTAAATTTTGAAGCTTTTATTTTGCTTTATTTTTATTTCGGGGACCACACCTAGCTCTGCTCATGCCTTACTCCTGGGTCCACGGTCTGGGTCATTTCTGGAGGGCTCAGGGAACCATAAATGGTGGCTGAAATAGAACAGTATGCAGTACTTTACCCACTGGGCTATATCTCCTGACCCTTATTCAATTTTTAGTTCTCACTGAATAACAACATAAATGCTAGAAACAAATGTTTATTGTTTTTAAACATTATTTTTAAAATAAAGAAGTGATTCGGTGGATCTGTGGATGGGGAGAGCGGCTTAAGCCCTGTACTGTCTCTGTCCCTGTGGTTTTTCTAAAAAGTGAGTGGTAGGCCAAACAAGTCTGGGAACTTCTATTATAGACCTCAGTCATAATTATTTTTATAGAATTGGCTGAACTTAACACCATCTTGTCCAGAATGGGCCCAAATTTGGATCTTCCTAGAGTAAATTCCACGTTTGGTGGCTTTTGTAGATGATTCAACCACAATTACTTGAGCACTTAGAATGTGATTCACTTTTCAGACAGCCAGAAGAGTTCAGGTTAGAAAGCTGCTGTTAGATTGAGACTTTCCAGGTCTGGAGGGGAAAGTTGCAATTTCATGGATGACCTGGGTTCAATCCCCAGCATCTCACATCATCCCCAAACCCCATCAGGAGTGATCCCTGAACACATAGCCAATAGTGACCCAAAAATAACCCAAAAAAATTTAATATCATATTTACTGCAGAGGGCTGGAGTGACAGCACAGCAGGTAGGGCGTTTGCCTTGCACGCAGCCAACATGGCCAATCCGAGTTTGATTCCTCCGTCCCTCTCAGAGCCCAGCAAGCTACCGAGAGTATCTCGCCCGCACAGCAAAGCCTGGCAAGCTCCCCGTGACGTATTTGATATGCCAAACACAGTAACAACAAAGTCTCTAATGGAGACGTTACTGAGCCCACTCGAGCAAATAGATGATCAACGGGAGGACAGTGACACTGACAGTGATTTACTGCATAGAACAAGGATGGAAAAAATCTGAGGATTTTAGGAACAGTGGGAAATGGCTCCTCTGTGGACGGGTTGGCCAGGACCATTTGCACAGACTGTCAAGGCTATCAGGTGCTGTTTTTTTTCTTGTCCCCTCCACTGTTTTCCCCATTCCCCCGCCCCTCAGGAGTGCTGTATGAGGTCACTCCCAGCAATAATTTGGCGCTTGGGTTCAGGGAGCTCTTTCCTCTTTTCTTAAAATGATGGTGCTCAGAGAGCCCCATCAGACACGCAGGGTAGAAATGGTTTCTGCACTGTCTCATGGGAAGGGGGACAGTACCGGCTTGTCCTTCACACCCTACTGAGGTCACGAGTTGCCACCCACGAACGGCTCTCCATGTCGGCCATGGCTCCAGGGGTAAAATGCCGGCCATGGCTCCAGAGGCAAAAGGACTTAACCCAGAGCCCGGCAGCTTACGGCAGAAAAGTGAATGGACCATGCGTTAAACTACGGTGCCCGGGAGGGAAAGGGTGTTGCTCCCTTCCGCCTTTTTTCACCCCCAGCAGCAAGGTAGCCACCGCCCCAGAGATTATAGAAAAGCCAAGTATGAGCTGGCAGTGATGGGGCAACTGCAGTTTCATGGGAAGGGGGACAGTACCGGCTCGTCCTTCACGCCCTACAGAGGTCATGAGTTGCCCCCCATGAGTGAGCGACTCTCCGGCACAGCTATAACACCAGACACACAGAAACCAATCTCGTAATTATCTGGCTCTTTGCAAAAATCCAAAATAATATTGCAGCCACGCAAGATTATATGATTCTCATAACCAGCTATAGAAACAAAGTATTTCACAATACCTTTTCAGCAATTCTAATTGTTGGGGGGGGATGCTAATGGTGCATCTTTTGTCGAAATTATGAACGTAATCAATATAGAAAAGAGTTTAAGTGAAAATCATCTGCCTCACAGGCATTGAAAGGGGTGGGAGGGGGGTATATTGGGGTACTTGGTGGGGAAAAATGAGTACTGGTGAAGCGAGAGGTACTTGATCATTGTATGACCGAAACTTAAACCTGAAACCTTAGTAACTTTTCCCACAGTGATTCAATAAATAAATATAAGAAGATAAATAAATAAAACTATGAAAAAAAAAGAAATGTGGTATGCCCCAAACCCTATAATAAACATGTTTAAAAATATTTTTTAAAAAGTACACTTGGTTATGATCCTCACACATATAGCTGTGATGTTAGGTCTAAAATAGCAATGCCATCTGGTTTACACTCATATCTGGGGTTGTGCCAGGGATAGAACTCACAGTCTCAGGGCCAGGGAGATATTATATTGGGCAAGACACTTGCCTTCCACACTTCTCTCCTGAATTGGAGCCCCTCCAGGAGTGATACCTGAGCACAGAGCCAGGAAGAAGATCTGAACATTGCCAAGTGTGGTCACAAAACAAAACACACACACACACAAAAAAAAAAACCTAACCACAGTCTCACTCTTACAAGGCTTGCACTCAGCCATGAATTATCTTCCAGAGCCCCCCAGATATAATTTCTTTTTCATTGTTTGTTTTTGTTTTTGGGCCACCTTTGGCTCAGGAATTGCTCCTAACCAAGTTTGGGAGACCACCTGGGGTGCTGGGGATCAAACCTGGTCAACCTTGTACAAGGCAAGTATGTTCACAGATATACTATCTCTTGGCTTCCATGGACCTAACTTCTTAATCCTCTTGGTAAATGCCATAATATATATGCACCATAAAAGCACAAAATACAAGTATTTACTGAAAGGGAGAGAAGGTCTTATATATAAGAGAGTAGAATTTAAAAGAATCAGATATATGAGAATCTAAACAACTCCAGTGGGTTTTGGGGTTTTTTTTTCTTTTTTATTTTTTTTGGGGGGAGGAGGAATTGGGCCACATGAGGTGGTGCTCAGGGCTTACTCCTGCCTCTGCTCAGGGAACACTCTTAGCAGTGCTCAGGGACAACATATGGTGCCAGGGATTGAATCAGGGTCCACCAAGTACAAGACAAGCTCCTTACCCACTGTTCTATCTCTCCGGCCCCTGATTTTTCTTTTCTAAAACAGGAAATTATAGAATGACATTTAGCATTTTTTAATACCAACAGTTATTACCATCATTGCTTATGACATTAATGATCACAGCTGTTACTAAAGTTACTACTGTACAAGAATAGTTTGCTAATAGAAACCAGAAGTGCTATTCATGTGGTTAAGCCCTAAATTTTAATGAATTACATTTAAATGGTCCAGTTATAAATGCTGGCCTTAAAAACTAGCAATCAATGTTTACTTTCTTCTTTGGAATGTTCTTTTTAAGTAGCAAATAGACTTCAAATGATCAACATGGAAATCTTGGGGGAAGTTGAAAGGAAACTGGGGTCAATGGGAGTGGGAAATGTACACTGGTGGAGGGATGGGTATTGGAATATTGTATGACTGAAACCCAATCATAAACAACTTTGTAACTGTATCTCATGGTAACTCAATTTTTAAAAATTTTTAATGGAGGGCTGGAGCAGTAGCACAGTGGGTAGTGTGTTTGTCTTGCACGCAGCCAACCCAGGTTCGATTCCCAGCATCCCATGTGGTCACCCAAGCACCTCCAGGAGTAATTCCTAGTGCATGAGCCAGGAGTAACCCCTGTGCAATGCATCACCAGGTGTGACCCAAAAAGAAAAAAAAATTAATGGAAATCTAATTGCCTTATAATTTTGGTTTTTTGTTTTGTTTTTGGGCCATACCTGGAGGAGTTTAGGGATTATACTTAGCTCTCCACTCAGGAATCACTCACTACTTGAGGTGCTTGGGGAACCATATGGAATGCTGGGGATTGAACCTGAATCAGCTACATACAGGGCAAATGCCCTACCCGCTGAGTATCACTTTATAATTTTTCTTTAGCATAAGCAGTCTCTGACTTGAAGTTTTTTTGGATGCCACTCATACAATGTTTGGTGGCTATATAATTGGTACAGGCTTTGCAGAATAATTTTACATTATCTATACAAATGTGCAGTATACACAAAAAATGTAAATATAAGAAAAGATGAAATCATGCAGTTTGTTGCAAAAGTGGGGGAAGGAGGGAACCTTGGGACATTGTTGGAGGAATACTGACACTGTTGGTAGTTTTGGAGTTGGAACATTGTAAATCAGAAGCTCTTTTACTAGCAGGATTGTAAATCATTTTAGAAAGTTAAATAAAAATTAAAAGAAAAAAGATACTGTGGTAATGTACACAATGGAGTACTACTCAACTATAAGGTGAAATATTAACTTTTCACTACAAAATGGATAGGAATAGAGTATCACATTAAGTGAAATATGTCATATGGAGCCAGTGTCCAACATCCAAACGAACAAAAGCAACTGGTGTTGGCACGAATGTAGTGAGAAAGGGAACCTCCTCCACTGCTGCTGGGAATGCCGACTGGTGCAGCCCTTTTGGAAAACAGTATGGACGATTCTCAAAAAATTAGAAATTGAGCTCCCGTTTGACCCAGCAATACCACTCCTGGGAATTTATCCTGGAGAGTCGAAATGACATCTGCACTTCTATGTTCATTGCTGCACTATTCACAATAGCCAAAATCTGGAAAAAACCCAGTGCCCGAGAACAGATGACTGGTTAAAGAAGCTTTGTTATATCTACACAGTGGAGTACTATGCAGCTATTAGAAAAGATGAAGTCATGAAATTTACATACAAGTGGTACTACATGGAAAGTATCATGCTAAATAAAATGAGTCAGAAACAGAGGGACAGACATAGATTGCATTCAACTGGGAAACATAAAGTAACAAAATAGGAGACTAACACCCAAGAATAGCTGAGATAAGTACCAGGAGGTTCACTCCATGGCTTGGAGGCCAGCCGCACATGCTAGGGCAAAAGACAGCTCAGATAGAGAAGGGAGCACCAAGTAAAGGGTGTTGGGAGGATCCTCCTCGGATGGGAGATGCATGCTGAAAGCAGACTATAGACTATGATTGCCACTCAATGCCTCTTTTGCAAACCACAGCACCCAAAAGGAGAGAGAGGACAAAAGGGAATGCCCTGTCACGGAGGCGAGGTGGGATGGGGGGTGGGGGTGGGAGGGATACTGGGATCAGTGGTGGTGGAGAATGGGTACTGGTGGAGGGATGGGTACTCGATCATTGTATAACTGAAACCCAAGCACAAAAACTTCTAAGTCCACAACTGTACCTCATGGTGTTTCACTAATAAAACTTAAAAAAAAAAGAAGGAGCCAGTGTATTGATGAGTACTAACGGCAGGTTCTTCAGGTGTTCGGGTCTGACCTTGTCTGGGCTGGGTGCTATTCGCTTCTTTACCGACAAAATGGCATGTCGGATTTTGGAAGGGTGAATGTTGGGAATGACATATTCATCCTGTGGTATTTGGTATGTGGGCAGGTGGACGTGGCTGTCAAAGAGATCCAAGTAGAGGTCATAGACAATCTTCTCCATTGCCCTTCTAGAAGATGTGATAGATCCCATCAGAACATCGGGGGGCAGTCATCTTGGTCTTGTTTTTGGCAAAGGACAGGCAGGCGTTGCAAATGCTTTTCCCGACTTCTGCTGCATCTGCCAGTGCCGCTGCTCTTCTCTCTTTGAGGTCTTCCTTTATCACTTCTCTGCACTACTTTGCAAACCTGGTTTTGTGGGGCTTTCTTGTGTGTGAGTCTCGGCCTGAGCGTCCGGAAAGCGTCCTGGAGCGCGGCGATGGCTGGGTAGTGGAAGTAGTGGAGGTCCACGTCTTCACACACTACCCGTCTGAATGCAAAGTTCCATCCCATTGGAAAACCAGCAGGACTGTACTACTATACAAGAAGGGAGACATCCACGACATTGGCAACTATCGCCCCATCTGCCTGTTGTCTGTCGTCTACAAGCTGTTCACTCGAGTCATCCTGAATAGGATTGGCAGTACACTAGATGAAGGACAACCATGCAAGCAAGCCTTGTTTCTGAAAAAGATTCAGCACTATAGACCATATCCACACAATAACCAAGCTCATTGAGGTTTCTCGGGAGTTCAAGATGCCGCTCTGTCTAACATTCATTGATTTAAAGAAGGCCTTTGATTCTGTTGAGACAGAAGCAATCATTGAAGCCCTAGCCAAACAGGGTGTTCAAATTCAATACATCAGGATCCTCCGTGAGCTGTATTACGGATTCACCACCAGGATCTCACCACTCTACAAGGAAGTGATCATCCATGTCAAGAGAGGGGTTTGCGCTGACCAAGCAAGTGAAAACAGAGATAGACAAATGGGACTATCTTAAATTAAGAAGCTTCTGCACCTCAAAAGAAACAGTGACCAAAATACAAAGACAGTCTACAGAATGAGAAAGGATATTGGCCAACTACACATCTGATAAGGGGTTAATTTCAAGGATATACAAAGTGCTGGTTCAACTCCACAAAAAGAAAACATTCAACCCCATCAAAAAATGGGGAGATGAAATGAATAGAAACTTTCACAAAGAAGAAATCCGAATAGCTAAAAGGCACATGAGAAAATGTTCCACATCATTAATCATCAGGGAGATGCAGATCAAAACCACAATAAGATATCACTTCACACCACAGAGACTGGCCCATATCCACAAGAACAAAAGCAACCGGTGCTGGTGCGGATGTGGTGAGAAAGGGACACTCCTTCACTGTTGGTAGGAATGCCAACTGGTTCAGCCCTTTTGGAAAACAGTATGGATGATTCTCAAAAAATTAGAAACTGAGCTCCCATTTGATCCAGCAATACCACTCCTGGGAATATATCCCAGAGAGGCAAAAAAGTATAGTCGAAGTGACATCTGCAATTGCCTGTTTATTGCAGCACTCTTTACAATAGCCAGAATCTGGAAAAAACCCGAGTGCCCGAGAACAGATGACTGGTTAAAGAAACTTTGGTACATTTACACAATGGAGTACTATGTAGCTGTTAAAAAGATGAAATCACGAAATTTACATACAAGTGTTACATGGAAAGTATCATGTTAAGCAAAATGACTCAGAAAGAAAGGGATAGACGTAGAAAGATTGCATTCATCTGGGGAACATAAAGTAACAAAATAGGAAACTAACACCCAAGAATGACCGAGATTAGTACCAGGAATTTTACTCCATGACTTGGAGGTCAACCACACATACTAGGGGAAAAAGGGAGCTCAGATAAAGAGGGGAACACCAAATAAAGGTGTTGGGAGGATCCTCCCAGGATGGGAGAAGCATGCTGAAGGTAGACTATAGACCAAACATGATTGCCACTCAATGTTTCTTTTGCAAACCACAACACTCAAAAGGAGAGAGAGAACAGAGGGGAATGCCCTGCCACAGAGACAGGGTGCGATGGGGGGGATGGGGAGAGGGAGGGATACTGGGATCCGTGGTGGTGGGAAGTGGGCACTGGTGGAGGGATGGTATTTGATCATTGTATAATTGAAACCCAAGCACAAAAATGTGTAAGTCTGCAACTGTACCTCATGATGTCTCACTATCAAAAATTTTTTAATAAAAAAAAAGAGGGGTTTGGCAGGGCAATACCATATCACCGAAACTCTTCAGTGCCACCCTCGAGAATGTCATGCGACAACTGGAATGGAAAGAAATGGGAGTGAAGATAGACAGTCAGAAACTACACCACTTCCGCTTCACTGATGACATCGTTCTAGTAACACCAAATATTAGCCAAGCTGCACAAAAGCTGGCCGACTTCGACCATGAGTGTGGAAATGTCTGACTACAGCTGAATCTCATGAAGACAATGTTTATGAGAAATGGTCTTGTTCCTGAAGTTCCATTCACTCTCAACAGAGCAAACATCTTTGAATGCAACAGTTATGTGTACCTAGGTCGAGAAGTCAACATGACGAATAACCTGGCACCTTAATTGCACAGGAGGAAGCGAGAGGCTTGGAACACCTTCAAGAGCATCGAAGAAATAGCTAAGAGGACAAAGAGCCTCCAGCTCTGGGCACATCTCTCCAAATCCACTGTTCTTCCTCATTAACATATGCCTCAGAGACCTGGGTCCTACAAAAACAGGATGAGAATGCTATTCGGCTCTCCCAAGGAGGAATCAAAAGAGCTATGCTTGGAGTATCACACTTCACTCAAGTGAGAGAAAGAATCCAGAGTTCCGACCTCCGTCAACAATCAAGAATCAGGGATGCTGTCTTGTTTGCCAAGGCGTCGAAAATCAGATGGGCTGGACACGTAATATGAATTGGAGATGACTGCTGGACTAGAGCCATTACCGACTGGATTCCACAGGACGTCAAAAGATCACGTGGCCACCCACCTACGAGATGGTCAGACTTCCTCGTCAAGACCCTGAACGATCTGTTTGAGGTTCTTCGTGTTCCTAGAACGAGCAGATGCCATTTGTCTACACTAGCACATGACAGGGACGAATGGAGATGTTACTGGCACCCGCTCAAGCAAATCGATGAATAACGGGATGTCAGGTGATCAAGTGATGTCAGAAGGAAAAAGACAAATTCCAGATGATCTTTACTGTTAAGTGGAATATAAAGATTAAAACTGAGATTACCAAAGGTGGAGGTTGAGGGTAAGGACATAGGAGGAACCAAAAGACAGTGGGGGAGGAATATTGGTGCTTTGGTAATAGTGATGGTGTAGTAGCACTGTCAGTGTAAAGCCTAAATATTAATACAATTTAAATCACATTACCTCAGTTTTTAAAAGTGTTACTATAGGATACTATATCACTGCTAAAAAATAAGTTGATTTGACCTAAACACAATCATTAACAATTTTTAACTGTGTATCTCATCAGGACTCAATAAAAAAAAAAAAATAGGGGGCAGGAGGGCAGGTCCAGTGCCACCAGTAGGTCAACCTGTACTACTTACGGGATGAATACATCAGCAGCCTGATGGTGCCTTAGGGCTTCTTGATAACCCCAAATTGCCTCTTGCCTCGGGCAGGACCCCAACAACTTGGGACCAAATTACCCAAGAAATTAAATGGACAAAAGTTAGGTATGTGGGAATCACACCCACAAACCACATCTAGCTCAGCTATACAAGCCCATTTATAGGCCTTGATTCAGAAAGCCATAAATAAATCCTGAAAGAGATCAAAAGCAGGCCATTTGCTAGACAAAACACTCCTGAAATTCAAACGGAACAATAAACCTCCATGAATAGCTAAAGCAACCCTTGGGAAAAAGAAGATGGGAACAGACTTGAATATTCTGTCACAGACTCTCAAATATATGATCACTAAACCTTTGATAAAGAAGCAAAAAATGTGAATTGGGACAAGGAAAGCCTCCTCAAAAAGTGGTGCTGATGGACTTAATGCAGAGCCCGGCAGCTTATGGCAGAAAAGTGAATGGACTATGCGTTAATCCACACCACCATGCCTGCCTGGAGGGGAAAGGGTGTCGCTCCCTTCCACCTTTTTCCCTCTGGAAAGAAAGATGGCAGCCGCTTCGGAGCTTTATGGTAAGCCAGGTATGAGCCGGTCGTGATGAGGTGACTGAAACCTCATGGGAAGGGGGGCATTCCCGGCTCGTCCTTCATTCCCTACCGAGGTCACGAGTTGCCCCCCATGAGCGGCTCTCCGGCATGGCCATGGCCCCAGAGCACAGAAACTAATCTTATAATTATCTGACTCTCAACAGAAATACTTCCAGGCTTAATAAGTAAAAAACCAGAAATCCAAAATCACTGTGGGAAAAAGTTACAAAGCTTTCAGGTTTAAGTCTCGGTCATGTAATTATCAAACACATTTCCCTTCACCAATACTTATTTTTCACCACCAAGAACCCCAATAAACCCCCCTCCCAACCTTCCCAATGCCTGTGAGGCAGATGAATTCTAGTTAACACTCTATCTACTTTGATTAGATTCATTGTTTCGACAAAAGATGCACCATTATTCTTTAGAGTTTACACCCCCAAATCAGACATGCTGAAAAGGCATTGTGAAATAATTTGTTTCCTACAGCTGGTTACAAGTATCAAATGATGTCGTGTGGCCGCTATTGCCAATGTCATGGATGTCTTCCTTCTTGTACAGTAGTACAGTCCTGCTGGTTTTCCATTGGGACGGAAACTTGCATTCAGACAGGTAGTGTGTGAAGAGCCGAGCCAGCATATTGATGAGTACTGACGGCAGGTTCTTCAGGTGTTCAGGTGTGACCTTGTCTGGGCCGGGTGCTGTTCATTTCTTTACTGACGAAATGGCGTGTTGGATTTCGGAAGGGAGAACATTGGGAACGACATATCCATCCTGTGGAATTTGGTATGTCGTCAAGTGGACATGGCTATCGAAGAGATTTGAGTAGAAGTCATGGATAATCTTCTCCATTGCCCTTCTGGAAGATGTGATAGATCCATCAGGACATCTGAGGGCAGTCATCTTGGTCTTGTAGTTGGCGAGGGACAGGTGGGCATTACGAATACTTTTCCTGGCTTCTGCCGCATCTACCAGCACTTCTGCTCTTCTCTCTTTGAGGTCTTCCTTGATCACATCTCTGCACTGCTTTGAGAGCTTGGACATTCGCTTGTGGTTGCCTGAGGCATGCGCCAAACCATGTTGGCGAATAAGCTCAAGAGTTTTCGAAGACAGGCATTTTTTTGTGGCTATCTCTCTCTTGGCATTCCTCGCACAATCATGGAGGTGCTGAACCAGTCGATCGTATTCCTTGTCAATGTTGTCAACGATGGCATCTTGCCATCACACCCACAAACCACATCTAGCTCAGCTATACAAGCCCATTTATAGGCCTTGATTCAGAAAGCCATAAATAAATCCTGAAAGAGATCAAAAGCAGGCCATTTGCTAGACAAAACACTCCTGAAATTCAAACAGAAGAGTGCCAAAGAGCTCCCAGTTGGTGGTCGTTCTGGGAGTTCTCTTTTTAAACTTTGCAGCCCTTTCTCCCCGCTCTGTGAAGTAGAATTTTGCACGAAGGAGATGACAGTCTGAACCCATTTGGAATTTTGGGACAACAGTGACATGGGTCAGGCAAACCCGTTGATTGAATATGATGTGATCAATTTCATTGTGGAACCGTCCACTAGGAGACTCCCATGTCCAACGTTTAGATTCGGCCTTCTGGAACTGTGAGCTACCATGGATGGTCTTGGTCGACATGATGAACTCAGACAGTCTCTCACCCTGTTCGTTCCATTCTAGGCCATGGGTCCTGATGTGAAGTTCTTTGGCTGATCTTCTCGATCCTATCTTGAACTTAAACTTTTAATGCCAAGTTCATAGCCAAAATCTGGAAAAACCTGAGTGCCCGAGAACAGATGACTGGTTAACGAAACTTTGGTACATCTATACAATGGAGTACTATGCAGCTGTTAGAAAAGTCATGAAATTTATAAACAAGTGGTATTACATGGAAAGTATCATGCTAAGTGAAATGAGTCAGAAAGAGAGGGACAGACATATTGCATTCATCTGGGGAATATAAAATAACAAAATAGGAGACTAACATCAAAGAATAGTTGAGATAAGTATCAGGAGGTTCATGCCATGGCTTGAAGGCCAGCTGCACGTCTAGGGGAAAGGGCAGCTCAGACAGAGAAGGAAACACCAAGTAAAGGGTGTTGTGAGGATCCTCCCAGGATGGGAGATGCATGCTGAAAGTATACTATAGAACAAACATGATTGCCACTCAATGCCTCTTTTGCAAACCATGGCACCCAAAAGGAGAGAGATAACAAAGGGAATGCCCTGCCACAGAAACAGGATGGGATGAGGGGAATGGGAGGGGTGGGAGGGATACTGGGATAAGTGGTGGTGAAAAATGGGCACTGGTGGAGGGAACTCGATCATTGTATAACTGAAACCCAAGCACAAAAACTTGTAAGTCCACAACTGTACCTCATGGTGTTTCACTAATAAAAAAAATTAAATTAAAAAAAGTTTTTTAAAAAGTGGTGCTGACTCTTTACAATAGCCAGAAACTGGAAGAAACCTGAATGCCCAAGAACAGATGACTGGTTAAAGAAACTTTGGTACATCTACACAATGGAGTACTATGTAGCTCTTAGAAAAGATGAAGTCATGAAATTTACATACAAGTGGTACAATATGAAAAGTATCATGCTAAGCGAAATGAGTCAGAAAGAGAGGGATACACATAGAAAGATTGCATTCATCTGGGGGATATAAAGTAACAAAGTATGAGATTAATACCCAAGAATAGCTGAGATCAGCACCAGGAGGATTACTCCATAACTTAGAGGCCAGCCGGGTATCCTAGAGGAAAGGGCAGTTCAGATAGAGAAGGGAGCACCAAATAAAGGATGTTTGGAGGATCCTCCCAGGAGGGGAGATGCATGTCGAAAGTAGACTATGGACTGAACATGTTTGCCACTCAATGCCTCTGTTGCAGACCACAACACCCAAAAGGAGAGAGAGAACACAGGGGATTGTCCTGCCACAGAGACAGGGGGGATGGGGGGATGGGGGTGGGAGGGATATTATCCATGGTGGTGGAAAATGGGCACTGGTGGAGGGATGGGTATCTGATCATTGTATAATTGAAACCAAAGCACAAAAAATTGTAAATCTACAACATTAAAAAAAATAAAATAAAATAAAATAAAGGGGGAAAAAAAAGTGGTGCTGAGAAAGCTGGACAGCTACCTACAAAAACATGAACTCTGACCTCTATCTAAATTCCAGGCACAAAAGTCAGATCAAAGTGGATTAAAGACCTTCAATATCAGGCTGAATCATAAGGTACATGGAGGAAAATGTAGAGAGAACCCTCCATGACATTGAAGCTAAGAGCATCTTTAAGGATGAAACACCACTGACCAAGCAAGTGGAAACCAATATAAACAAATGGGATTACATTAAACCAAGAAGCTTCTGCACCTCAAAAGAAAGTGACCAAAATACAGAGAGAAAGAATGGAATGGAAAGAATATTTACCCAATACCCATGAGATATGGGGTTTATATCCAGAATATACAAGACACTAGTAGAATTGTACAGGAAAAAAATCTCCAACCTCATCAGAAAATGGGGAGAAGAAATTAACCAAAGCTTACTCAAAAAAGAAATACAAATGGTCAAGAGGCACATGAAAAAATACTCTACATCACTAATCATCCGAGAGATGCAAATCAAAACAACAATGAGACATCATCTCACACCACAGAGACTGGTACACATCAAAAAGAATATGAACAACCAGTGCTGGCACGGATGTGGGGAGAAAGGGACTCTCTTTCATTGTTGGTGGGAATGCTGACTGGTCCAGCCTTTTTGGAAAACAATATGGGTATCCCTTAAAAAGCTAGAAACTGAGCTCCCATATAACCTTGCAATACCACTTCTAGGAATATATCCTGAGGGTGCAAAAAAGCACAGTAGAAATGACCCCTGCACCTGTGTATTCATTGCAACACAGTTCATAATAGCCAGAATCTGGAAATAACTGAGTGCCTGAGAATAGACAACTGGCTAAAGAAACTTTGGTACATATACACAATGGAATACTATGCAGCTGTTAGGAATGATGAAGTCATGAAATTTACGTATAAGTGAATGGTCATGGAGAGTATCATAAGTGAAATGAGTCAGAAAGAGAGGAACAAACATAGAATGACTGCACTCACTTGTGAAATATAAAATAACATAATATGAGACTGATACCCAAGGACAGTAGAGTCAGGAATATTGTTCCATAGTTGGAAACCTGCCTCATGAGCTGAGGGTCAAGGCAGCTGGAATAGAGAAGAGATCATTAAATCAATGATGGTTGGAGGGATCATTCAGAATGGGAGATGTATGCTGAAAGTAGATAAAGGACCAAATGTGATAGCTTCTCAGTATTTGTATTGCAAACCATAATACCCAAAAGGAGAGAGAGAAAGAGAGAGAGAGAGAGTATGGGGTAAATTGTCTGCCATAGAAGCAGGAGAGGGTCTGGATGGTGGGAAGAATATGGGGGACACTGGTGGTAGAAAATGTGCACAGATAGAGGGATGGGTGTTTGATCATTGTACGACTGAAACTTAAACATGAAAGCTTTATAATTGTAGTTCATGGTGATTCAATTAGCACTGTAGCACTGTCCTCCCATTGTTCATTGATTTGTTTGAGTGGGCCCAGTAACGTCTCCATTGTGGAAAAAAAACACTTTTTTTTTAAGGATGCCATTTAATCACATTAATGGCCATGATTCAGAGACTCACAAGTGAATCTCAGAGGAGAGCAGCAGGCCACTGAGATGTCTTTTCACCCCATGCCAGGCAGATTTTACCAGAACACTTCAGAAGGGGGCAGGTGTGTCCCTCCACCTGCTCCAAGTGAACCCCAGCAGCCACAAACATCCAGAACCCTTCACAGGCTCATCCTGATCCCCCTCCCTATTTATGAGAATGAATCCAGTGAAAAACCCAGGTATGCAGGACTAGTGACTGAAAAGTCCAGGCTTCACACAGTGGGGATGGGCAACCTCCCCCCATCTCCCTACCCTTCTGGTTTCCTGGCAGTCACATCCAAGAACTGCCTTTAGGCACTAATTAAGCACATTAATGGCTATGATTCAGAGACTCACAGATGGATTTTGGAAGAGAGCAGCATCCCACAGAGATGCCTCCAGACCCCAAAAATTTAAAAATTTTAGAATTCCAGGAGCACACGGCCACTTTCACAGCTACGTGACATCTCATACTATTCATAGCAAGCAATACAAAATAAATTTAATATCTGCCTAAGGGGAATGCTGGGGTGGTGGTGGTGGGAAGATTCTTAGTAATGGTGGTGGGAAGGTTCAATAATGGTGGATTGGTGTTGAAATATTGAATGTAAGCAATTATTGTGAACAACTTTATGAAAAAAACTTTTTTCTGTTTGCAGATTTATATTCTTTTTTTAAATTTTATTAGTGAGACAACATAAATTTTTTTCAATATTTTAAAAATAATGCAGAGTTCATGCCTGCTTCAATCAGCTTAATCAGTGGCTGAACAGAGTACTCCTACATAAAAAAATTTCAATAATTTGTCACTGTCACTGTCCTCTGATTGTTCATTGATTTGCTCGAGCGGGCCCAGTAACATCTCCATTGTGACACTTGTTACTGTGTTTGGCATATCAAATACATCATGGGTAGTTTGCCAGGCTTCACCGTGCAGGCAAGACACTCTCAGTAGCTTGCTGGGCTTTCTGAGAGGGGCGGAGGAATCAAACCTGGGTCAACTGGGTCAGCCGTGTGCAAGGCAAATGCCCTACCTTCTGTACTATCACTCCAGCCTTAAAATAAAAAATAAGTTGATTTGTATATACTGATATAGAAAAATCTTAAATTCTTACAGAAGCCAAGTAGAATTTACTCTTCTCTCTACAACTTTGAATGTTTGAAATTTTCCATAATATAAAAGATTTTTAAAATTCTACTTCTGCTTTGACTTTAGAAAGTTTTAAGAGAACATTATTCTCATTCTAATAACAAGAAAAAAACAGATAATATACAAAATCATAACTTTTCCTTAATCCATTAGAGATGTAAGTGCACAAGGCAACTAAAGAAATTAAATTTCAAAAAGTTTACTGGGAAAAAAATAAAACAAATGAGCTTCTTCTTCTGGCACATCAGGGATGTCCACCATAATATAGATGAAAAGAAAACAGCTAAATTCTCAATACGTTCTTAAAGACTGATTGTGGGTGGGACTGGAAAGAAAGCACAATGGTTGGAATATTGACCTTGCAAATGTCTTACCTAGGTTCAATCCCTGATATCTCATATGGTCCCATGAGCCCACAAGGAGTGAGCCCTAACCACAGAGCCAGGAGTAATCCCTGAGCACCACTGGGTGTGGCCCAAAAACAAGAACAAAAGAAAACTAATTGAAGGCTAATGAAGCAATTTAGAATAACAAGAACCCAGACTTCTGCAAGCCATTTCTTCTCTTATCTACCAGATGATCACAAGAAAGACTTATGGCCCCCTGAGTTAACCAGGAGTGACCCCTGAGTGCTGAGCCTGGAGTAAACTCAGCACAGTCAAGTGTGTCCTTTAAAAAAAAATACAGGTAGAATAGGAGTTACAGGAAGCCCCCTTTGGGAACTGGGGCATTCAGATATGATCAGCTGCCCCTGGGAAAGAATTTTCTTCCCCAGAGCTTCTCTCATACAAAGCAAACACTTTATGGTGCTAAGATCAGAAGGGTAAGGATAAAGCCTTCTATGCAAATCAACCTTTGGAAAAGGGTCAATAAAACCTGCCTATGAGAGAGGTGGGAAAATATGCTGGGCCTGGGATCTTGTGGTGATGCAAAGCAGGAGTCCCTTTCCATTAGGGGAGGAACAGGAAACTGTTCCTGCTCAAGACTCCCCCAGAAACCTAAGATACTATGGCAGGGAAGATGCTTGTCTTGCATGCACCAAACCCAGGTTCAGTCCTGCCAGCAGTGATCCCTGCGCTGAGGCAGGAGTACCCCCAAGCACAGTCTTTGGTGGCCCCAGAAAAAACAAAAACAAAACAAAAGAGAGAAAAAGGGGAAGGAAGGAAGGGAGGAAGGAAGGAAGGAAGGAAGGAAGGAAGGAAGGAAGGAAGGAAGTTAACCACAGATCTAAGAAAGGAATATTCTCAAGGAATTGCTTATTGATTTTCTAGAAATAAATATCTATTGTATCTGTAAAATTGGTGAAATCCAGAAACGGAAATTATTATGAGGCTAACCAGAGAAAAAGGAAATATTTTATTTAGAAAAAAACTAAAGAATTCTCTCATACTTCTATCAAAAACTATGCAAGTCAGATATGGGGCAATTTTTTTTCTTTGTTTGGGGCCACACCTAGCAATACGCGGGGCTTATTCTTGGCTTTGCACTCAGGCATCACTCCTGGAGAGATCAGGAGAACCATACAAGGTGTATGGGATCAAACTCCGATCTGTGGCAAGCAAGGTAAGCACCTGCTCATCATACTATTTTTCCAGGCCCACTATTAATCCTTCTTACCCATGAAATAGGATGTGAACTAAGGTCAGTCACAGGCAAGGCAAGTGCCTAACCCCTTGTACTATGTCTGGCCCACAGAAGGGTAACATTATTTAAATACTGAATGAAAAAGAAAATTGTCAGTCCTGATTTCTATATAAAAGCAAATTTTTTCAAAATTGAAGGTAAAATAAATTATTTTCCAGAAAACCAAAAGTCAGAATTTTTCACCAGATTGGAATAGAAAGAAATAAGCTACAAGAATTTCTTAGAGTAGGAACATAATTTTAGAGAGGATTCTAGGGTCTTGTGAAATTACTTTATGGTAGAGCACATGACCTATAGGTGTGAGGTATTGGATTCAATTTCTAATACACACACACACACACACACACACACACACACTACAAATTCCTATTTAGGGCTAGAGAGAGACAGCACAGGAGGTAAGTCCTTGTATGCTACCAACATGGTTCAATTCCCAGCATTGCATATGGTCCCCTGAGCACCACTGGGATTATTCCTGAACACAAAACCAGGAGCAGCCCCTGAACACTGCTGAGTGTGACCCCAAAACCAAATAAGCAAAAAAGTCAAATCTGTAGCTCACAAAAGATCAAAGAGTTCCAAAAGCATTGTGTAAAAGGTAAATGCTTTAAAATGTCTTCTCAGGGCTGGAGCAGCAGTACTATTGGTAGGGTATTTTTCTTGCATACAGCCAATATCTTTTGGGTCCCCAGCACCGTACATGGTCTCCAGAGCCCGCAGGAGTGATTTCTTATTGCAAAACTAGGAATAAATCCTGGGAAAAATCAGTTGTGACCCAAAAACAAATAAGCAAAAATTTTTTTTCTCTTTCTAGAAAAAAGAAAGAGAATGTAGTGCTGGTAGTGCTTTGCCTTGCTACATCTGACCAAGGTTCAATCCTTGGCACCCCATATCACCCATGAGCACTGCCATGTGTAACCCCAAAATAAAAAAATTATTAATAAAATGAAATGTCTTCCCTTTAGGGGGCCTAAGGAATGCTCAGTGGCAAAAGACATCTGGCTTGCAGGTATAAGGCCATGAGTTTGATCCCCAGTATCATCCATATGTCCATATTTGTTGAGCTTAGTCCTCAGTTCTACAAAAGAGTGTCCCAGATATAACACACACGCAAGATGTATGCAAGCATCATACCTCTTCAACAAGCACTCAGCAAGCACCTCAATTTAACAACAACCAAAAAAAGATGTCAAATGGAGAGCATCATCCTGATGAAATGAGGAAGAGAGACAGATAGAAAATGATTGCAATCATTTGTGAGATATTGAAAAAATAGTAAGAGAATAATACCCAAAGGCAATAGAAATAATGGCCAGAACAATTTTCTGTTTGGGTGGGGAATTAGGTGAAGGACAGCAGAGGGCAGTTAAAGAAGGGACTAATATGCCAATAACAGTTGGAAATGGTAACTCTGGACAAGAACTGAGTGTTGAAAGTAGGTAAAGGTATATATGCAATAACCTTTCAGTGTCTGTATTACAAACCATAATGTCCGAAAGGAAAGAGAGAGAAAGAGAAGAAAAGTGCCTGCTATAGAGGTGGGGGGTGGGGGGAAGGGAAACTAGGGACATTGGTGATGGAAAATGTACACTGGTGTTAGAACATTGTGTGACTGAAACCCAATTACAAACAACTTTATAACAGTATAATCTCATGGTGATTCAATTTTTAAAAATGAATTAAATTTCCTCCCATCATCCCCCACACCCCCAAGGGAACACTGGTACTGGGAAATGTACACTAGTGGAGGAATGGGTTTTGGAATACTGTATGACTGAAATCCAATCATGAATAGCTTTGTAGTGGTGATCCAATAAAAAAGTTTTTAAAAATTAATTAAATTAAATTAAATAACTCCTAAAGCTAAAAAAATTAGGAAGGAAGGAAGGAAGGAAGGAAGGAAGGAAGGAAGGAAGGAAGGAAGGAAGGAAGGAAAAAGAGCCTGGAAGATTGGTCGACGGTAGGAAGCTTGCCACAAGTTTGTGGAGGAGTGCAGTTAGGACAGAGAAGAGACTGTGACTTCATAGCTGGGTATATGGCTCAGAGTGGTAAAAACATGCTTTGCAAGTCAGAGTCCTGTACTGGGCCCCCACAGCAAGTATGGCCCCTGGAAGTACCTAAAGAGTCAACCTTTAAGAACCAAGCTGGAAGTGTCCCCCAAGCATCACCAGGTATAGCCACAAAACAAAGAAACAAAGTCTCTGTGACATCTGTAAAGCACTTTTTTCAATAGCCATTTTGAAAAAACAAATGACTTAAAAGCTGTGTGGTAGCACACTAATCAGAGGCCAGGTATGTATGTGGTGCTCATGAGTTATCGACTCCCAATCACACAAGCAAATAGCCACAGAACATTCAAGGAACATAAAAGATGATTTAGATTTGTTCTATATGGTCCTGGATTAAAACTGGGATCAATGAGTAAAGGCAAAGAAAGATCAGTGTTAACTCAGGAGCCTTGATCTGGACGTATATAAGCTCCCCCTGCAGCAGCTTTGTTAATATTAATCAATTTTATTAATATTAGCTTCCTTGAGACTCAAATTAAATGTTCTCTTTCCCAGAAAGCCTTCTATGAACCCAAATGGATAAGAGTCCCTTGTCTGAATTTTCATAGCAATAGTTAGCAGGGGTTCTAACTATTGCTCACTTGCCATGGTAAAATAGTTATTTGTTGGCATTTGCTGACTATGGGATCCATGTTAAAGAGGATTTCTCATATTTGGGGATTTCCAGATTTTAGTGTAGGCTATCTAACGTGGACTGAATGGCAACTGAACAGTAAGCTTCATGCTTATCAAGACTTCAGTGTTTTCCTTTGTAATAGTTTTACATCCCAAACTACCTAGAGACTAAGAATAAGCAGCAAAAGCAGAATGTAAATAATTATGATTCTTCAGAGTCTGATACTCTTCTCTCCCAAAAATGTACTCTATTTCCTCCAAGAATAGCAAGGAAAAAAGATATGGAGGGGAGTGACTCCTAGGTGAAACACAAACTTAAGTGACTTGAACATGCTGAATTCAATTGGAAGACGAGCAACAAGTTCTTGTTGGGGCAAAAGTGGCCCCTGAAGCTTCTGAAGTGAGGTTGGGATTACTCAGGTTAGAGTCCCTCTTGTGCTTGTAGAGCTAGACTATGTCCAAACCACTGATTCCAGCTGGCAGGCCTTTGCCTGGGTGGACTCTTCCCCTGCACCCATGGTTAAAACCTACAACTTACTTGTTTTTTACACTCAATTCCTTCCTATGATGGATGTCTTTAACTTCCAATTACAAATCTTCTCTCTGGATAATAGTTCAATTCCTAACTAATGTTTAACATTTTGCTAATAGCCTGCCATTGATTATTTTAAACTACTTAGAAATTTTAATTTATACTCTGTATAAATATATATGTATTAGATATACACATGCTTTAATTAAAAGAACTTCTTGCTTCATTATTTTCACAAATACCATCCTGAAGCAGAGGATGCAGAGGAATTGAAGTTTCTAATGAATTGAAGTTTCCATACACCTTTTCATCCCACAATTACGTCCTATTAGAAGGACTCCATAACCCAATGCTTGTGGAAAGGTTGTAGAAGGGCCTCTGAGTACCAAGGAGGTAGTTGTATTAGAATCTAAAATTGTTCCCCAAGTCTTGGATCTGTGACTCTCTGATAATTAGCTTGAGTTGAAATCAACCTTGAAATGGGACTATTTCCCATATCTGTCTTTCAGTTACAAGTTATAAATCATCATAACATCAGTGAGGGGGAGGGAACAAGAGGATCAGAACACAAATGAAGTCACTGATTGATTGCAGTCAAGATGACAAAAAAAATGAGTAATATATGGTCTGATATTTAGAAAGGTCATAATCTAAGGGTAGAGAAATGGTTCCGCAGCTCAAGAACCTCAGAGCAATGGTGCTGATTGATGCTTCCAGAGACTGTATTTAATAATTTTTCTAGGAGAAGAAAGAAACTGAGGTCTAGAAAAGTGAAGTGCCAGACCATATGAGAAAAATAGTACCACTGCTCAGCAGATGGCCCAGGACCCACTCTGCTACTAGCACCTTGCCCTGGTGTCTCATAATGTCTGATTTCTATGTTGTCTTGTGTCTCGTCTGATTTCTACTCCTTTCATAAAAGGCTGAAAAATCCCTTGGATTTGACCTTGAGTTAGAATTTACCAGAACTGTTAAATTACTGCTTCTTTAGGGCTCACCTGACCAATTAGTCTAAGAAAGAGAAAGTTTGATCCTGAACTAAATATAGAAATATCTAGTCAGGGATGGCTTGTCTCTCCTGAGCTCTCACCAGGCTGAGGCTGCCCCAGAAGCTGGGCTAGAACACGAGACAGCTCTGCCTATGAGCCTCATACCAGACTAGAAGGTCTCTGAACCATCAGGAGATTTCATCGTGATTTTTTTGGGGGGGTGGTTTTTGTTTGGGGGCCACAGTCAGCTGTTCTCAGGGATTACTATTGGCTCTGTGCTCAGGGAAATATATGGTATACCAGAGATCAAGCCCAGGAGCTGCATGCAAGCCAAGAATTCCTCCCACAGTCTGTTCCCTACTTGATATTTGTTAATAGAAGTTCAATTTAGAGAGTTAAATATATATTAAAGGCAAAGGTCAATGAATTTTGACAATCATATTCACTTTTATAAACACCACACCAATTTTTTAAAAATTTTTATTAGTGAAACACTATGAGGTACAGTTGTAGACTTACAAATTTTTGTGCTTGGGTTTCAGTTATACAATGATCATGTACCCATCTCTCCACCAGTGCCCATTGTCCACCACCACAGATCCCATTATCACTCCCACCTCCCATCCCCCCATCCCACCCTGCCTCTGTGGCAGGGCTTTCCCTTTTGTTCTCTCTCTCCCCTTTTGGGTGCTGTGGTTTGCAAAAGAGGCATTGAGTGGAAATCATGTTCAGTCTATAGTCTACTTTCAGCATGCTTCTCCCATCGGGGGAGGATCCTCCCAGTACCCTTTATTTGGTGCTCCCTTCTCTATCTGACCTGCCTTTTCCCCTAGCATGTGTGGATGACCTCCAAGCCATGGAGTAAACCTCCCGGTATTTATCTCGGCTATTCTTGTGTGTTAGTCTCCTATTTTGTTACTTTATGTTTCCCCAGATGAATGCAATCTTTCTATCTGTCCCTCTCTTTCTGACTCATTTCGCTTAGCATGATACTTTCCATGTAGTACCACTTGTATGTAAATTTTATGACTTCATCTTTTCTAACTGCTACATAGTACTCCATTGTGTAGATGTACCAAAGTTTCTTTAACCAGTCATCTGTTCTCGAGCACTCAGGTTTTTTCCAGATTCTGGCTATTGTAAACAGAAACACCACACCAATTAAGGAAGGAGTTTTCAAAGATTCCTCCCAGAGGCAAGCATTGTTCAATTTCTAGTGCCATTAATGTTTTACCAGTCTGAGCCCTTTACATTAGAGAGCGCGAAAGAGATTCCTCAGTGTCAGGCTCCTTCCATGCGTGCCTCTTAACTACATGTCCCTGAAATTTAGTAAATACTGATGTTTATCATAGTTTCCCCTTTCATGTTGCCTGGTAGTATTCCATTGTATCAACATTCTCTAATTTGTTTCTTCATTCTCCTGTTAACGGGCATTTGTGCTATTTCTAACCTCTGGCTGTGAATTAAAGCTGCTTTAAGCATCCTTATTTACTTATTTTTTTTCAAGGTTTTTTTTTAATTTTTATTAGTGAAACACCATGAGGTACAGTTGTAGACTTACAAATTTTTGTGCTTGGGTTTCAATTATACAATGATCAAGTACCATCCCTCCACCAGTGCCCATTTCCCACCACCACGGATCCCAGTATCCCTCCCACCCACCCACCCCCGGCCCCCCATCCCACCCTGCCTCTGTAGCAGGGCATTCCCTTTTATTCTCTCTCTCTCCTTTGGGGTGTTGTGGTTTGTAAAAGAGGCATTGAGTGGCAATCATGTTTGGTCTATAGTCTACTTTCAGCATGCTTCTCCCATCCTGGGAGGTTCCTCCCAACACCCTTTATTTGGTAAGCACCCTTATTTAAAACTATTTGTGGGCATATAATAATAATAATGAGATTATTATCTCATTCTTACTTTGGACAACCTGGTAGGCTACCAAATGTAACCTGCCCATACGGTGGAGTCTGGCAAACTCCCCGTGGTGTACCCAATATGCCAAATACCAGTAATAATGATGGGTCTCATTCTCCTAACCCTGAAAGAGCCTTGAATATGGCACTTTTTAAAATCTCAGGGCTAGGACCAAGGAGACCTTACTGGGGCCTGCTCAAGGCAATCGACAAACAACAGGATGATCATGATCGTGATCGTGGGCATCTGCTTTTATTTCTCTTGGATAAATACCTGGAAGTGAGATGACTAGGTCATAAAGGCTGTTCCATGGTGAACTTTACAAAGAACTTTCAATTTTTGAATGATTTTGCGTTTCTACCAGCCGAGTATGTGATTTAATTTCTAATCACTTCAAATCCAGGTCAAAACAGGTCTTTTCCTTTTACTCACAAGAGAAGTCGAAGAACACTTTGGAGGGTTTATTAACACTTAGTGTTCTTTTGTTTTGTTTTGTTTGCTTTTTGAGTCACACCCAGCAATGCACAGAAGTTACTCCTGGCTCTGCACTCAAGAATTACTCCTGGCGTTGCTCAGGGAACCATATGGGATGCTGGGAATCGAACCCAGGTCGGCCACGTCCAAGGCAAACTCCCTACCCGCTGTGCTATTGCTCCAGCCCCAACACTAAATGTTTTAAAGCAAATCCCAAATGTTATATTTTATCTAAAGGCATTTCAGTATATATTCCTAAAAGAGAGGGACTTAGAAAACCAATATGAGGACCATGTATTTATTTACAGGAGCCACAACCTGGTTGTTTTGGGGGCTCAAGATGACTCCCAGCATTTGATACCAGAATTAAATCCAGCTCTCTCTCTGAGGGATTCAGCAGTGCTCTGGAGATGGAGTGGGGCTGGAAATTGTTTGACCTCTATAGTTTCACGCAGATTTGATTATGCTGAAACATTACTCAGCACATTTCTCTGTCCTCTGTATTGTCCTGAAATTGTTTGGACTTAAGAATTCAATCATGGGGCTGGAGCGATAGCACAGCGGGTAGATCGTTTGCCTTGCACTCGACTGATCAGGGTTCGATTCCCAACATTCCATATGGTCCCCTGAGCACCACCAGGAGTAATTCCTGAGTGAAGAGCCAGGAGTAACCTCTGTGCATCACCAGGTGTGACCCCAAAAAAAAAAGAATTCAATCATATTCAGGTTCAATTTTGTTTACAAAAACTATTTCATGCTCCATAGTGTTTTCTTCATCAAGACATAATGTCAACATTGTGGATGTTCAATATGTAGACAATTAATAATTTGGGGTTGCAAAGTAGTGATGTTCCAATTCTATTCTGTCTCTGTTTACATATTGAGGATACTTTTTTAATGAGAAACTTTGATCATCTACTAATTAGTTATTCCAAGTTTCTGTTTCTATAAGACAGGCAGAATAAATTATTGTTTTCTGGAGTGGGTGGAAAATAGACCCACTTGTGGTAATACTCAGGGCCACTAAGGTTAAGTATAGCTGTGCTGGGGCAGGGCACAGAAAGGAGTGTGTGTAGAGCCAGGGATCAAACTCAAGGCTCAGCACTGCTAGACATGTGCTCTACAACTTGTTCACTCACCACTCCTCACTAAAGTCTTTCTTGTCTGGTCAATTAAAACCATAACCCTTCCCTACTACTCTATTATACTCCCTATTTCCATTCTTAGACTTATGCCTTTGAAATTTAAGAATGAGTTCTCAAAGTTGTAGAGATATTACATAAGGTAAGACACTTGCCTTGTATCCAGACAACTCTTGTTCGAATCCCCAACACATATATGACCCCTAAAAAAACACTCTGAAGAGACACTCCTGAGCACAGAGCCAGGAATAATAACACTGGGTGTGACCAAAAAAAAAGATAAAAGAATGAGGGAGCAGAGCAATAATACAGTGGGTAGGGTATTTGCCTTTCATGCAGTTGACCCGGGTTTGATCCCTGGCATCCCATATGGTCCCCTGTGCAGAGCCAGGAGTAACCCCAGGGCATCACTAGGTATGACCCAAAAAGAAAAAAAAAAAGAATGATTTCTCTAGCATACTCCAACAAAGACCAGTTAGTTGGGAATTTGGGAGGTATTATTAGGATTAACACATATGTTTAAATATATCTGGTGTCAGCCAATTCAATGAAGCATTTTTTTCTACCAATTCAAAAGTACTTAGTCCATAGACATATAGCCTGGAAAAAGTACTGTCCCTGTCTTCCCGTTGTTCGTCGATTTGCTCCAGCAGGCTTAGAAAGTCTCCATTGTGACACTTGTTACTGTGTTTGGCATAGTTAATATGTCACGGGGAGCTTGCCAGGCTTTGCTGTGCAGGTGAGATACTCTAATATATTGCTGGGGCCGCGATAGCTTGCTGGGTTCTCCGAGAGGAGCGGAGGAATCGAACTCCAGTCGGCCACATTGGCTGCATGCAAGACAAATGCCCTACCCACTGTGCTATCGCTCCAGTCCCAGAAAAAGTACTATGCTTTGAGTTATTTTTTCTTTCAATTTCATATATCACTGTCTTTCTAATTGAAGTCATTACAGAGCAGTAAGAAGGAGCAAAATCTGTATAGCCACCCCTGTCTCCTGAGTGAAGAGCACCCACTCTGTCCTTCTCTGCTATGTATATTTGTCAGGGGACAATTCCCCAACCATGTACTAAACATCTTTGACACATCACAGCCACCCAGATACAATAGAACTTGGGCAGCATAAACCTAACTACTTAGGTTCAAATCTAGCCCAATCTATCAATTTTTCTGAAGCTCTTTTATTTCTTCCTGCCTAATTTTTCCTGCATGAAAACAGAGCTACAGTAGCTCAACAGGATGTTCTTATGATAAATTAGGTAATTGATGCAAAACACTATTTGCCTGGTAAATATGGTGAACCCTCAAGAAATATGCACATATAATATTGCTTTCATCATTGAAGCAGGCTGTGGATTTTCTCCCAACCCTACTTACGAGTTGAAATTTGAGACCTCAATGCTCACAGGAACCCTCAATCTCTACTCTCTGAAAAGAATAAAAATACATCCATTGGGCACATGAGTTAGAAGCAGTTGGATTGTAACATGTACTAGCCTTTAGAAAATACAAGAAAGAAGAGAATGCTGTGATTCTCACTGATTATTTCTTGGCTAATCACTCTTAATTTTTTTCATGATGACCTTTTAACCCCTCTTTGAAAAATATCCACTTTGAAAGACTTTTAATTTAGGAACACTGTCACTGTCCTCCCGCTGTTCATCGATTTGCTCAAGCGGGCCCAGTAACGTCTCCATTTTGAGACTTGTTATTACTGTGTTTGGCATATTGAATATGTCACGGGTAGCTTGCAGGCTGGGCTGTCTGAGAGGTGCGGAGGAATCAAACCCAGCTCAGGCGGGCAGGCTGCATGCAAGGCAAACCCCCTACCGAGTGCCTTCTTAGCACAGTAGGCAGTGCGTCAGTCTCATAATCTGAAGGTCCTAACTTTGGAAAAGTTTTTTTTTCTCACCTGTCAGTGCTCAGGGCTTACTCCTGGCTCTGCACTGAGGGATCAATCCTGGAGGGCTCAGATAATATGTGGTGCCAGGGTTTGAACCCAGATCAGTCAAGTGCAAGGCAAGCGCTCTACCCACTGTACTGTCACCCTAGCCCATAGAAAACATTTTTATCTGCATTATCTCACTTGGGTCCCTTGATAGTTCTGGATGAAAGAAGTTTATATTATCATATGACACACAAGGAATTTGTGAGTTACTTGCCCAAGGTCACAAAGCCAATCAGAGGTACATCAGAAATCAACTAGTAAACCAGTAAACTAGTAAGAAAATCTTACAGTAGCAGCATTCTGCTCTTACTTTATTGCATTGCAGCATGCCTGCATCGTGGCATCCTCTCCTCATCCATTGATTAGATCATTAAATCACTACTAATTAGGCATCTGCTTCTGTTAATAACTATTTTAGGAGTGCAAGCTGCTCCTATAGCTGTGTATACAGCTGTGTGGATGGCAGGAATAAAGAACAACACAGACAAAAATTCCTGTCTTCATAGGGTTTACATTTGAGGAAGACTGAAAAACAAATAAAATAAATAAAAGCATAATATGTCAGATACCAACCAGTGCTATGGTAAGCAAGCAAATGGTAGTGTCATGGAATAATAGGGAGTAATTATAGTTTTAATTGACTCAGCAAGGTTTTCCTTGCTGAGGAGGGAGTGGCCTTTGAGTCAAGTAAGGGAGGCACTGTGTGATACTAGGCAGAAGAGCTGCCAGACCAAAAGAAATGGAAGGGTAAAGGTCTGGCTTCTTAATCTTTAAGAACAGCATGAAGCAACCAAGCCACTGTGGAGGCAGCAAGAAAGAGAGCAGTTCAGAAGCTGAAGAAATAGTATGGTGGGTAAGGAATTTCCTTGCACATGTCCAGCCTGGGTTTGATTCCCAATACCCCATATGATCCCCTGAGCACTGCCAGGAGTAATTTCTGATTGCAGAGTCAAGGGTAACCACTGAATACCCCTGGATGTTACCCAAAAGTAAAATAAAGGAAGGAAGGAAGGAAGGAAGGAAGGAAGGAAGGAAGGAAGGAAGGAAGGAAGGAAGGTAACGTAGAATAGTTGAGGACTTTGTAAGACAATTAATTTTCATTTTTTTTCCTTTCTTTTCTCCATTTTTTTTGTTTTGATTTTTATCTTTGGGCTACAACCAACTGTGGTCAGAGCTTACTCATGACTCAAGGGTCACTCCTGAGAGGACTCAGGGAACCATAATGGGTGCCTTACCCACTGTATTGTCTCTCTGACCCCCATTAATTTTTATTCTGAGTTATGCATATAAGGAAGTGAAATCAATATTAAAAATAAATGATAACTCTGAGGCAATCCAGGAATTCAAATCCTAGGTGTTATGCCCACCAGAAGAACATATATATATATATATATATATATATATATATATATATACCAAAAGACATATGCACCTATGCTCATAGCCGTATTATTCAAAATAGCCCAAACTGGTTATATCCAAAATGTCCAACAACAGAACAGATAATTAGTCTTCATGGATGTTATATTTCAAAGATGCTTATTAAAGAAGTAATATGATGTGAAAATGTAATAGTTATGATATTTATCCATGAACAAATATTTATCCGTGAACAAATAATTTGGTTCTCATTTTCCCTTATAGGGAACCCAGACCACCAAGATCACCTCAGAGTGAGGATTAAACTCACATGTTCTGTTTGCCCTGAGCCCTTCCTAAGTTCCTGCATCACCTTCCATCCCTATCTCATGAGGGACCCCTGACCTATGCTGTTAGGGTTACCCCAGCACTTGGGAGCAGTAGCAATGTTTGGGCCCTGCTTTAAGCCATGAAGTCATCTTCTGAGCTTCCTCAAATAAGTGAACAACAACTATTACCAGGTACAATTTTTATTATTATGCCAATATGGCAGACTTTTAGAGATGGATCTGAGTTCTCTATTTCTTTCATCATTCTGAGCTCAGGAGCCAAATCGAAGGGTATCCACCCATCTGTCAGCCAATACTCAGGCAATGATGATCAAGAGCCTCAAGATGAACATTTCTCCCTAAGTGCTAGGATTTGCAGAACCTTTTAATTTCTTGACAAGTGCTTCAGTGGAGCATGCCTAAATGGAGGTCTTTACAGAAAATATAACCAATAATAGATAGTAAATGACTATAAATAAATGAATAGCTTAAGGTAAGTTTTAAAAATTCTAGTAAGTTGAGAGTAGGCTAACTTACAAAAATATTCCACGTTTTTCCAGTTGATTAAAGTCAAAAAATTTTTGCCTACTAATAGGCCAGCTCTCCACCTGGCTTTTAAATGTCATCTTTCAGGAAACAACCTGACATAGTAGATTTCTTGAATATTAAACCAAAATATATAGAGAGTTTTTCATTAAAATTATTACCTCAGTTCAAGTCAGAAAGAATTATGTCAATTTACCTTAAATATGGTATACTTTAGTGCTATGGTCTACAACTTTTCACATGTGTTGTATGTGAATAGTTGTAGAGATTCCTAAGATGTTTCATAGTGTTTAGGAGTATTTAATTCCTAAACCAAAAAGAAAGTTTTGGTACAATCAAGTCTAAACTCAAATAGATGAAGGATAACATAAATTACACTGGGTAAAAAATACTCAGAGAAATAAGAACCCAGATCTTTAAGAAAACAGTAAATCACAGCTCTCTAACTCTGAAGATGATGGGAACATCTGTTTACCTGTTAAGTACATTACCACTTACAAGAGGGAGCACATTAACTGGACAAGGTATTAAGATCACTGAAGTTGGGGGTGGGAGGGACAGGAAGACAGGAAGGAGAGGACAGCAGGTAGAGCATTTGCCTTGATCACAATCAATCTGTGTTCAATTCCTGGCATCCCATATGATTCCCCTAAGCTCTTCGGTGAGTGATTCCTGAGCACAGAGTCAGGAGTAACCCCTGAGGGCTAGGTGTGACCCAAAAACATTTTAAAAAAGTAAAAATAAATAAAGGATCTTTGAAGGGTGACATGTTAACATGTTTTTTTTGTCAACAGGAGTGTTTGACTGCAGTTTTTCCAGTCATCATGCATGGCCAGACTGAGTAGCCAGGTGTACTCCTCCCCTTATATCAAATTTGGATGAAACCCTATGTGGCTCAGAAAGCAAAGTTGATTGCAACTGTCCAGGTTCCAAAACCATAGTGTGAGTGGAAGATTCTTCTTGGAGCTATTTCATGCTGAGGAGCTACAGAATCAAACTCATGAAAACTAATAGTCTAGTCACTTTGAGCTTTTTATGCTTATTTCAATCATCATTTTAAAAAGATAGAACTAGAAAGAACTTTCCTAAACACCTTGACTAATAAACTGTCAGTGTTTAAACAACAATTACATTATGAAATGGAAATTAGCTGTTATGATCAAGCCATATGGTTAATATAACTGATTGGTTCATATTTTTAAGAAGATGGAAAGCACAACCCAAAGAAATAACTGAATGGATTTTACAAAATCATCTAGAAGTAATTATTTCTATTTTCTTAGGCAGAGACCTTTATTTATTTTGGTTTGGGGACTACACCCATCAATGCTTAAAGGTCACTCCTAGAGTGTTTAGGAGACCATCTGGTGCCAGCCATCAACCCTGGGCCTCCACATGCCAAGTATGTGTTTAACCCTTGGAGCAATGTCTCCAGCCCCAGGTTGAGGGGTTTTTGTGAAGAATGGAGAAAAAACCTTTTGTTATCTGATCTTGAATGAAAGCTATGAACAAAACAGTTCAATGGTTTAGATTAATTCAAAATTCCCTCATACATGAGAAACAAAATAAAGTGTGTGCACATATACATAAACATATTGTATCTGTATGGGGCAAAGAGACATTAAAATAAGAAGCTTTACAAGTATTTCTTTCTGTCGTTGATAGATAGCATAAGGGAAAAATCCATCTCACATTTTTCAGTTCCTTGACCTGCTTTGTCCACCTCCTCTTCCACAGCACTACTTTTTCTGGTGTGTGTGTGGGGGGTGGGTGGCGGGGGGGGGGGGGGGGGGGTGCGGCTGCTGAGGAACACATCCTAAAAGGCTCAGGAGTCACGTGTTGGTTCACAGGACTATATGTGGTGGTGCAAGGTCAGTCCTGTGTGTTAACCGAGTGATTCTTGAGATCTGATCACCGTCTTTGACCTTACCAGGGAAAAGGCAGTGAGAAAGGCTGTGAGACTCGCCCCATTCTCCAGCGAATAGATAACGCAGGTGCATATGGTCCCTCGTGGCCACTCAGGCGAGGATTTCATGAAGCCGCCAAGTGATAGGCAGGAGATTGCGAGAGAAAGGCGAAGCGGGGTGCACGCCCCAGGAGCGGGCCCGCTCAAGGATTTGAATTTCCAGAGTTCAAGTTCTTCTTTATCGACCAATTCGAGAGAAGCTGCTAAGTGGACGGTCAGGGGGTGTCCGAGGTTCCAACTCTGCTTACTCTCGGTCCTGGAGCCCACCCGTGGACCGTTCAGCTCGCCAGTGACTGAACGACGTCCCTAAACTTGTGTGATGCCCAGGCCTGCCCGGATAAAATATTGTCCCCCAACACCGGTAGCACGTGGGAGGCCACCCCTCCGCCGACCCCGGAAGGTGCGGCCGCCCTCTCCGTGCAGCAGAGTCCGGGAATTCCCCCTCCCCATCAGTCTCCAGGCATTCTCTGAAGGCGTCTAAGCACCGCCTCGAGGGGATTCTTGTATTGCGGGACAGCAGGCCTGCGGAAACGGCGGCCACTGGGAAAGGACGCGCCCAGCCCGGCGCTGCGCTCCCGGGTGCTCGTGCATCTGCGCAGCCGCGTCCCGGCTCCTTGAAAGCCCGCGGCCCCACACCTCCGACCCCCGAGTCCCTGCTCCTCCAACCCCTATTGTAGGGCGGACTCGGTCCGGACGCTGCCGGAGCTGGGAGTCCCGGCGCAGGGCGCGAATCTGTGTTCCGGGGCTGCAGCAGCTGTGGACAGCCCCGCGGTCTCGCCAGGGACAGCCCCAGGACCCCTCTTTGGTTCCTGACCTTTCAGAGAAAAAGAGAGCCGTGGGACTAAACCAGTTCATTATCTGTCCTAAATAAAAAGTCCTTAGGGGCCAGAGCGGGTAGAGCATTTTGCCTTGCGCTCAGCTCACTCGGGTTTGACTCCCTAAACCCTGAGCCCTCCAGCAGTGATCCTCCACCGAAGAGCCGGGAGTGAGCCCCGAGCGCCGCGTGTGGTGCCCCCCCCCCCCAATTTCATCGAAATTAAAATAAGTAACTTTGGTAACTTATTTTAAAAGAGCACCGCTTGTGCGATGAACGAGGAGCTGTCGGTGATTTCGCCGAGCAGAGTGTAGAAGGAAGGCGCTGGGACCCGGCACCCGCAGCCTGTCCGCGGAGAGAACCCCGAGACCCACCAGCGAGGAGGCCAGGGTGGGGGGGAGCGGGGCGGGCGTGCCCCGAGAGATGCGTCCCCCGTGGCTGTTCGAGCCCCTGCATTTGGGGCAGGACTCTTGACTCGCGAGCACGCACGGGTTCGGGGATGAAGACATGCATCCGGATACCTGGCCCCTTTTCCAGCCAAGTCCCGCGGATCCCGACCTCTGTCTCTTCCTCAGCCCCTTGTCCTCGGACCTCCAGTGACCTCATGGGCCAGTGCTGGGGGCTTGGGAAAGCTCGGGTTTGAGAAGAGGTGAGAAACTCCACCAGCCTCGCAACCACCTAAGAGGCAGTCGGGACTCAGCACCCCCAAAGTGAACACCACCAGATTTCAGTTGTAAAGTGAAGTTTCCAGCAGCGCACCGAATTCATCTGGATCAAGCTTCAGGATTTAAAAAAAAAAAAAAGTAACAATTGGGGCAGCTTGTAGGACATTTGCCTTGCACATGTTGGACCCGAGTTTCATCCCCCAGAACCCCCCCTCCATGGTCCCCCCAATCCTGACAGGAGTGATCCCTGAGCGCAGAGCCAGGCGTTAGTCAGAGCACCTATAGGTGTGGTCCATTAAAAAAGAAACAGCAACTTAAAGACTGGCTTGGGAGGAAGCCAACGGGAAGGAAATCTGGGGCTGGCTTGCAGAAGTCTCCCAGAGAGGGTGCTACAGACCTCTCAGCAGTTTTCAGAATCTCAAATCTGTGCTTGCCTGGTCACTCAATCCTTGGCTCCCCGCTCTTCCTGGGTCAGCCACTGTGCTTCATCTGGATATCCCCAGGACTTGCTCCTGTTGGGTACTCCCATCCACAGGCCAGTCAAGGGTCATCTCTGCAGCACTCGCTCGCTCTCTTCTCTCTCACTCGCTCTCTCTCTCACTCTCTTCTCTCTCTTGCTCTCTCTTCTCTCTCTCACTCTCTCTTCTCTCTCCCTCTTTTGCTCTCTCTTTCTTCCCCTCCGTCTCTCTCCTCTGATCAGGTTGGCAGGGCCTCCAGCCTGTCTGTCTGTCCCCACCTTCCCACCTTAGAGCACAGTGCTTTAAGGACATCATCTCCGAACTTGATACTTGATGTGGGACCTTCTGAGGGACAGTGCAGTGACCCTGTGAGGGCCATAGAGATATTCCCCATTTAAAATTCAAAACTTTCACTCAGACCAGAAACAGATATGAGGGCTCATACACCTGTATGTGTTCTCCTGTCCAGAGTCTTTTTCCTGCTCAGTCCTCACCATTAAGGATAGGAATAATCACTGTATTGGCTACCATTTATTGGATACTGTATGCCAAGAGAACTTTGAAAGACTTTATATTATCAAGCAAACTGTTGATCTCAACAACCCAGTAACATAAGTTTTATCATTATACCCATTTTACAGATAAGAAAACAGAGATGTAGAATCATTAACACTAGATCAACCACCTGAGTTCCCCCCCCTACCCACCCAGGAAGAGCCTAATATCCCACTTTTCTGATTTTAGAGGGTGGGAAATCTACACATTGGTAAGGGATATGGGATTTTCAGGCACTCTCTGATCTTTTGGACCTCCCGGGTAACCACCAACATGCTGTTGGATCGATTTCCATGAACCCTAACAGAGGTGATAAGGTAGGCAAAGAGAGGCAGTATTCCATGGTCACCTGGAGCCTAGGAATGAACTCCTCTCATGTGAATTCTAATCTTGGTGGTGAAAGTTCTATATATGCAATCTTAGGCAAGTTGCTTACCATATTCAGCTTCTGTTTCTCAGCTATCTAAAAGGGGGAAGAGGGAATAATAAGGAGGAGGGGTTGAGCATTACTTTGCATGTGGGGAGCTCACATTTGATCCCTGGTGACAAACAGTCACCTGAGTACTTCCTGATGTGGCCCCCAAACAAACAACAACCAATACAATGACAGAGGTAGGCAACAGTCACCCCCAGGCCTGAACTGGGGATTTAACACAGGACTTCATACATGCAAGGCATGTACTCTACTACAGAACCAACACATTTTAACACAGGACTTCATACATGCAAGGCATGTACTCTACTACAGAACCAACACATTTTAACACAGGACTTCATACATGCAAGGCATGTACTCTACTACAGAACCATCACATTCCTGGCCAGGTTCTGAAGATCCTTGTGGGAGTAAAATGAAGCAAGAGACTTTTCCTTTTCTTTTCTCTTCCATTTCCTTGTGCTTAGCATTGTGTCCAGTAAATACTCCAGACAAAGTATTTTCCTTCCTTTCCTTTCTGCTCCTAGAAAGATCTCTTTCTGGGGGCTGGAGCAATAGCACAGCAGGTACGGTGTTTGCCTTGCACGTGGCCGACCTGGGTTCAATTCCCAGCATCCCATATGGCCCCCTGAGCACCGCCAGGAGTAACTCCTGAGTGCAGAGCCAGGAGTAACCCCTGCGCATCGCCAGGTGTGACCCAAAAAGAAGAAAAAAAAAGATCACTTTCTGGTAGCACTTGAGCTCCTCCAACCTAGCTCAAGTTCCACCAGCACAGATGCACTGACCTCATCAGCACAGACACACAGACTTCAAGCTTGGACCCAGCATTCAAGCATACTGTGGGTTCCCCATGACCTTGTGGACCCAGAGAACAATAGATGGGTGTGGGGCAGGGGAGCCAAAGTATGGCACAAGGCTAAGTGGCAGAGTCTAGGTCTTTCCTATTAACCAGACCCAGATACTAATTCGAACTAACTATGTCAGGTCCTGATGTGAGCTTTCTGTACAGTAATTCACTCTTCGGAACCATCCATTTGGGTGTGCTCTACTACTTTGTGGGTACACAAAGAAAATTATCAAGTTCCCTGTGGTCACACTGTCAGTAAGACAGAGCAGGATTCAACCACTAGACTGTATAGCTTGGTGTGCACCTTGGGAACAACCCTACAAGACCTTTTCTGGCAGAGATGGAAGAGACAGTTAAATGGACTGAACACATGCTTTGTATGCAAGACCATGGAGAGTGAATTCCCAGCTCCCCATGGTCCCCCAAATACCGCTGAAAGCAATCTACCCCACAATGCACACACAGCCAGGAATAGACCTTGAGTACTGCAGGGTGTAGTCTCCAAACCAAACAAAAACCCCACCTATTTCCTCCCTTCCCCAAGGGACCCCCTGCCTAAGAAACAGTGTTACAGGGAAGCAGTAGGGTCTAACTCCTGGCCTGGACCTGCCCCACCCCTCAGTCTCTGGCAGCCATTATTTAGTTAGTCTTGTCCCGGAGGCCACTCCAGGAGCTTGCTCCTCACCTCTGCCTGCCCAGAGTTCATTTCTTTGCTTTGCCATGTAGTGGAACTCATGGGGAACCTCTACCCTTCCCATCAGCCCCATACCGGCTTTGAACTCAGTGACAGCTCTGGGGAGCCCCTCCAACAAAGATAGCTAAGAACATGCCTCTTCCCTGCTTTCCAGTGTGCTTTGGGGGGCCCTCCCATCAGCTGCCCTGGCCTCTGCAGACACCTATGGATTCTCCTGTGTCGTGAATTCACTCAATCAGGACTCAAGTACTGTGCCTGGCCTCTGAAGGGGACACTAGACTCCCAACTTCATGAGCTTTGCTTGCTGCATTGGCCACCAAGGTTCAAGTTCAAGCAATAAAACACAGGAGTCTCTGGGGAAGGGGGTGGGGATAGGGGTTAGAGATGAAGAAAGGCCCCCAGGAGGAGGAGGTGACTCCTAAAGTGATGGGGGGGGGCAGATATGGAGAGAGGAGGTCCTGCCTGACCGCAGGATCTTAACCTCCTTGCCACGTGGCCTTTGGGGGTGGGGTGGGGGTGAAGGAGGGAAAGCAAGGCGGGAGGGAAGGTTGGAAGAAGGAATGCTGCAAAACTACTAAATCACTCACCAACCCGGGGGCCTTCTAAGGTGGGATTCAGAGCGCCCCCACATTCCTGAGTGGTCTGCCGAGAGTTGGCGTCCCGTGCGCCCCCCACTCTTCCCACCCCCCCCCCCACACACACACATATACACACACTCATCTGAGTGGTGACAATCAACTTTTTCAAATCCCCACCCCCTCCCAGGTGACCTGGAGATGCCACCCGAGGGTGAGAAGCCCGGGCCCGGCGCCCGGCGTCCGCGGGTGGTGGGCCCGGATGGTCGGCACCCCAAAGGCCAAGTGCGCTCGCTGAGGCTGGCCCGCAGCCTTCCCGCCTCCCGGCTGCGGGAAAACAACTCTCGCCTCTGCCCAGCGCGTTTGCAAACCACGTCCCTGATACTCGCTTCCCAGGTTCACGCCGTCACGGGTGGCGAATCACTCCCGGTACCTCCTGCGGGGCTCGGTTCCAGCGGCGGGAGCCGGCAGACGCGGCCTCCCCGGTCGGCAGCTTTGGAAACCAGCTAGCCGTCCGTTCCCGCGCCGGCCCCCCGCTATGCGCGCGCGAGGTCCTGCGCTGCCCCGGCGCGGGGCTGCACTCCTTTAGTGCCCCCCACCTTCCCAATGCCTGGTTCGTCGGTCCCCGAGAGGAACCCTGCGGGAGGGATGTCGGGCGCGCTTCTCCGCGCTGAGACATTTCAGGCCCGTACCCCGCCTGAACATGAACCTGAGAAAGACTAGGGTTCGAATTGCAGATCCCAGAAGTTGGCCAAAGGGACGAAGGACCTTTCCGGGAAGGGATCCAAAATTAGGGGAGTGGGGAGTGGGTAGGCCATCTCACCCCGAGGCCGACACTCTGGCTCATCGGCGGCATTCTACGGGGCGGGCGCAAGCGCTCAGGCTCCGGGCAGGCCTCATTCTTTGGTCGACTTCAAACGCAGTTCTCTCTCCATGCGGGGCCTCAGAAGGAGAGCAGGTCGTTCCTTGGTATGGTCCTGCACGCACCTCTCTTTGAGGCCCAACCTTCTGGGATTGATCACCAATTCCCGGGTCAGAGCTGTGTGCCGTTGAACTCCAAGCTGGCCACTTAAGACAAAGTGCTCGGCACACAATCCGGGAAACCAAGCCCTCGGCAAGGAGACATGGCAATGGAAACTCTGGGTGAATCCTTTGAGCATTAACGAATTCATATGTATAAAGAAATGCCTTTGACAATACCTTGGCGCTAAATATCAGGAACTGCAACTACCTGATATTTAACACACACACACACACACACACACACACACACACACACACAGCAACGAAATATTAGTGATCCAGTGAAACCCCGATTCCTTTTGAGGACTGGGAGTTGGGACTACACCTCTCAGTGAGGTGGGTGGGGAAGGTGGGGGTTGAACGGGGGTTGGACCCGCTCAAACACTTGCAAATGCCTTAACCTCAGTTCCTCAATTCTCTCTCTCTCTCTCTCTCTCTCTCTCTCTCTCTCTCTCTCTCTCTCTCTCTCTCTCTCTCTCTCCTGCCACCCTCAGTTTTAATTTCTTTTTTCTCCCTGCTAAACTGTTTGCTCAAAGGCAGCGAATCCTGTTGTCTAAGAAAACTTGAGTCAGTAAGTCAGTGGTTTGCGGTCCTGAGGGGTTACCCCAGGCTGCGAGGGAGAGAGAGGAGAGGGAGATGTTCCTCCAGCACCATGTAGGGACAAGCCTACGAGCAGCCTTAGATGTAGCCCTGAAACCACAAAAACAAAAAAATGCTGGAGGATTTAGGAACTTGAAACCAAGCCCTGCCCTCCCTCAGCTTCCTCTCCTGTGTGAAACCTGGGCTTGCTTCCCAGGTTTCACCACTTCCCCAGCTGTCAAACTGTGGCAGAAAATCTACAGAGCCATATTCACGGAGATGGCATAAGGTGGGGGTGGAATGACAGGGTCGCTACTTCCTTGACTCAGCTGGTTCCCAAGGGCTCATTTAACACACTCAACTCCTCTATCCTAAATGTTGGTTCCAGGTAAAAGTAAATATCCTATCTGGCTCCAAGACACTAAGGATAACAGCAAACTCCCAGGCTGACGTCTCTGGCTCCCAGAGAAGCGAGTGTTGTGTGGTCCATAACACTCCTCCCCTTCCCCCCCCCCCCACCCCTGCACACAGCCTGTGTCCAAAGCTGGCTTTGAGGTTAGAGTAATTACCTACGGGAAGTGGAAGCCCCTGGGCTGAGGCCAACTGGCCTGGTGGGGCTCTCTCCCCAGGCTTGGGGCGGGCTAAGGATTCCCAGCATCTCCCAAGGAGAAGAGTCCGTGTTTATCAACCTGCCCTCCCCACCGGCCCTTTCTTTGGTAAACACTCTTTAAACAAACAGCCCATCCGCTCTGTTATTGCCAAAGCTGCTCAGAGCTTTAATAAAAGCCCAGGGAAGATCAGAACCCGCGTCCAAGGCTGCTGCTTAATCCAATGAAGGCAATTTCCGAGGATAATTGCGAACATGTTTTAATGCATATGCATGAAAAAGGATTTTTTTCCGAGAGACCGACTTTACATGCTTATGTAATTGATTGAGGCGCTGACCCGCTATTCAAAATGTTATTTGAGAACCATCAGAATGCGTAAACTTGCAAATTGCCCAGCTTGTATCTGAATTAATACCTCATTCATCATCATTATGGGTTGATAAGTTAATTTAACCATTTCATTCTGCCTTAATGAGCTATAGTTAAATTAATGCCACATAATATATGAAAGTAACATTTAAATAGAAGCACTGGGCTGAGACAAGCCGAGGCTGCTGCTATTTGGGCTGAAATAAGGTGACATAAATCTTTTCTTCATTACAGGACCCAGTCTGCTCTACCAGCAGTTATGAAGTATTTATTCATTCACTTTCTTTTGCGAAGTTGCTTTGCCAAATAGCATAGGTAAATTATGTGCGCTTGTAAATAATGCCTGAGGATGTATTTATTAAAATAAGATTGTGGTGGGGGTGGGGAAGCTATAAAAAAGCATTTTCACTGTAAGTTTACCCAACACCCTAGGAAAGTCAAGGTCCCAACTGCCAGCTTTCCCCAACTTAGCTCAGAGTACCCATGAGGTTCTGCAGGACCCTGTTTTCATTCCCCAGTGTCTGTTTTGAGTTCAAAACGTCAGAAAGCCCAGTTTGGGCGGGAGACATAGTACGCTGAGTAAGGTGCTTGCTTGCATTGCACTCAGCTGACCTGGATTCAATCCCCAGAACCACCAGGTTCCCCAGAACACTACTAGGAATGAACCCTTGGCACAGAGTCAGGGGTAAGCTCAGAGTACATCCAAGTATGACAAGAAAGAAAAGAAAGAAAGAAAGAAAGAAAGAAAGAAAGAAAGAAAGAAAGAAAGGGAGGAAGGGAGGGAGGGAGGGAGGAAGGAAAGAAGGAAGGAAGGAAGGAGAGGGAGTAAGGGAGGGAGTGAGGAAAAGAGGGAGAGAGAAGAAAGAAATGGGGAGGAGGGAGGGAGGGAGGGAGGGAGGGAGGGAGGGAGGGAGGGAGAGTATCTTGCCCCTTTCCTCACTTGCAAACCAGATTCCACCCAGGCTCCCCCTCATCTCTTGGGAACATCTGGACTCTGGTTTCCCTAAAAAAGGGGTGACAAGCTGATTAGGGACTCTGCAAATCAGAGAAAGATTTAGAGTAGGTGGAGTGCCGAATCCCTAGGAATAGTTCTGAGCACTTTGATGAAGAGATCTGGAGCAGGGGTGAGAGGAAATCTAAA